>NC_090182.1:14899787-15199787 GCF_024679245.1 Pseudorasbora parva
CTGGGCATGGAGCCATTGAGATTACAATTTATGGAAATGAACCATAGTAGGCTACTTTAAAAACTTAAATCTAGACGCACACTAGCGGCAGCAAATCTAATCTGCCACAAGTGTCAACTCTCAATACACTTCTCAGTTGTTAACGCCAAACTCTGGTCGGGCCAATCACATCGTGTATAGAGTCGGTGGGCGGGGCTTAACATAATGACGGCAGAGTTTTGCTTGCGTGCTTCTAAACTCAGAAACTGGCCAACGGCGGCCTTTCGAATCAGCTTTGACTGCAACTCTGGAAGACTTGGAGTTAAGCTTTTCTCTGAAAAAAAAAGAACAAAGAACAGCACTGAAGTCATTCTTAAAAAGGGAAGATGTGTTCTGACCGGATACGCCGAAAGTTTAATCTTTCAACTAGCTCTGCTTCACCTTCGTTGCTCTGGTTAGTTGTAGCGCTACAACTAACCAGAGTTTGAAAGACAACCGTTTATCCCGCCCCTCAGATTGAGCCCTGTCAATGGTGAGTTTCCAGACCAAACGTCTTGATGTGGGTCTGGCTTGTCAGGCTATTAAAAACTGACATAGCAAAAGAAAAGTGTGTTTAAGAGCCAGAATGTAAAATCATATTGAGAGATCTTTAAAGGGATATTTCACCCAGAAATGAAAATTAGCCATGATTTACTCACCCTCAAGTCATGTATGACATTCTTTTTCAGACGAATAAAAGTAGAGTTATACTTAAAAAGTCCTGACTAATCCAAGCTCTATAATTGCAGGGATTGTTGCTCTGTGTTTGAAGTCCATTAAAAGGCCTCTGTCCATCAAATAACGTGCTCCACACGGCTCCCGGAGGTTAATGAATGCCTTCTGAAGCAAATCAAAGCACTTGTGTAAAAAAATATCCATATACTAAAACTTTTTTAAGTAAAGTTCCAGACAATCACCTTCTGTGGAAAAGTGTTGAAAGTGCCTTCTCGGAGTTCAAGATGCGTACGCGACGTCTGATGAGCATAACTGGTCGCGTAAGCCTTTGAACTACAGAGACACTTTCAACACTTTTTCCATAAACTGAATACGGAATGCCAGAAATGTACTTTATAAGTTTTAAATATGGATATTTTTCTTACACAATAGCATCATTTCACTTCAGAAGGCATTTATTAACTTCCCGGAACCATGTGGAGCATGTTATAAGCACGTTATTTGATGGAGAGATGCATTTTTATGGACTTCAAAAACAGAGCTACAATCCCTGCTATTATAAAGCTTGGATTAGCCAGGACTTTTTTAAAAATAACTCCACTTTTATGAAAGAAGAATATACAGCAACTTGAGGGTGAGTAAATCATGGGCTAATTTTCATTTTCGGGTGAACTATCCCTTTATTACTCTTTGAGCTACAGGCATTCAAACTTAGGGAAAAGAACATTTATGGCATTTAAAAATAAATGTTTAAAACAATTGTTTACATAGCAGGAAAAAAGATTTCTAGTTTCAACATTATTTGCTCTTCACACACTACTCTTTAAAAGAAAAAAGTATCAGCTGAAAAAGGTGACCCACGTTTGGTTTCTGACCACTGAAAAGTGGTACAGTTCAACAATTCTTGAATTTTTCCATATTGAAACCCATATATCTATCTTAAGGGATATTAAGATATCTTTATATATATATCTTGAGTTACAGGCATGCAAACTTTAAGGGGGAAAAAAACTTGAAAACTGCGTTTGCACATTTTTGAACGGTCACCATTGATATAATGCACCAGAAATAGATCAAATCAACAGGTTTTACTGATAGACTTAACTATCTGGGTCTATATTCTCCCCCCAGAATATAGTTTTTTTTTTGGAATTCCATGTATAAAATAATAAATATTCATCAATAGCATTTAATATTTTGGCTTTCATCAGTATATTTTTTTTATTTCTTCAGAAGAAAAAAAAATGAAAAAAAGTTTCAGAAATTTGGTTGATTTGACACAAAATGACCCAATGTTAAAAGACCTTTTGAAGCCACATGATTGTGTAAGGAACGGTTTGCAATCTTTTGGCTTAGAGCCGTATGGATCACGTTTAATGTGCTTTTTTAACATTAAATTAATGACTGCACATTTATCTTTTATAGCTTTATACAGAACGTGAGCATTTACATTGCTGTAAACCTTGTTTAACATCTGACAGAATTAGAGAATTAAAAATATATATAATAGTATAAGAAACAGTATATTTATAATATGAATGCTACCCACTTTCATATTTTGTATCCTTCACCACCAATTGATTGGAGGTAACAGTTGCTACAGCAACACTCTCTTTATGAATCTGCCTGGAAATGAGACTGAAATATCAAATGCAAGTACCAAGTAAAAGGTGTATGCAGGTTTTTCTGTGGAGCTCGTTGAATACATTATGTGTTTGGTAGAAAATGTGTTAAATGGAGGGAAAGAAAGAGAGAGAATGACTAGGCCTCACATCAAGCCAATCCTTCCTGCCCAGCTGCCCCTCCACACCTCTCAACAGGAAGCCACCATAATGCGATATAACACTTCAAAGAAACTTTTACTGCCTCCAAATTAAATTCTAGGCCATGGGAACACTTTCAAACTAAGAGCACTGAAGCTCAAGAGAAAGATTTTAGTCTCACAAGATAGATTCATGCTGAGAACCAGAATCCCACCGAGATGATCTGTGTCAAACATGAATGAACACGACCTTTCGACCTGTGCCAGAGAAAAGTTTCTTGCTTCAGTATTAAGATACATTAAAATGTTTTCTTAAAAGGAACAGTTCACCCGAAAAATAAAAATGCTGTCATTATTTACTCACTCTCATGTTGTCCCAAATCCATTTACAGTACAGTCTTTCTTCTGTGGAACACAAAAGCAGACATTCTGTAGAATATCCTGGCCAATATTCTCAATATAATAAAAGTGAATGGGGACTAGTTCACCAGTAGTAGTTATGTTTAGTATGTAAATCTGGTAATCCAGTTCACAAACCATTTATTTACAAATTGGACTGATTTAGTTGCAATGGTAAAAAAAATTATTCAAAGTGATTAACAGTGAAAATCAACTCAAATTTTAGTCTGTTTAGCACACAAAATTATTTTAATAAAATATAATTATTGTAAGACTTTTCCTTTAAGTTTTATGACGCTATTGTGGCTCTTTTGCATCTTATTTAAACGTTGGACTCAGTTCCCATTCTCTTTCAAATCATACATATTTTTTATTTTTTTTTAATTGGAATAAAACAAAATGTTGGTTAACTGATCCTTTAAAACTGTTAAAATAATTTAATTCTGTTTTATGACAGTGTATCTCACCACAGCAAATCAAAGGCTAAATATATGACACCAACTGAACTCAAGGCTATATCAATATATATTGATTTTCATAACCAGAGAACTGTACCTAAATCTAAAATATGATTGATTGCGTGTTCAATTATGTTGATAATAAAACACTAGAGGACAAAACAATCCCCAATGTCTGCAGTTTGTGCTTTACGGGACGTGAGAACGTCACATAAACCACAGTCTGAAATCAGAGCGTTCGGACCGAAATGCATTTTCATTAATGTGATTTGATTAGGATTTCAAACCAGATATGAATGTAGCTTGAAACGATTTTTAGCAGTTCACACTTGCTAAATCTGGTCGGATTTCAATCAGTTATGCACAACAATCGGATTTGGACTGACGCGTAGCCATTGTTTCCAAGTAGAATTCAGAAACCCTTGTTATTGTACAAGATACCCGATATAAAATGTCCCGATATACTCACGGCGAAGTTTTTTTTCATTCTTTGCTGAAATGTAAAAATAAGTTGGAAACACATTTGCATTTAACAAACATCCTGATGCCGCCCATGATGCTAAGAGTGACACTTTAAAGAGTAGCCTATGCAATTATGTGCCGCATGCTTTCCTCTCAATAACAATCATACAACAGAAATGACAGTGAAGAAAGCATTTGATCGTAGTGATATTAATGTGTTTGCACAAGCTGTGCAATTCACTGGCCTCATGTTGACAGATGAAGTCATTATAATTACACTTTTATGATAGCTTTATTATAAAGTATATTTGAGAGATTATATCTGACTATGTGAGACTAGTTTGAATGAATCCCTTTTCTTTGAATGACACGTTGCTCTGTCTGTATTATCCTGAAGGCTATTAATATATGAAAATTCTTACATATACATTTACCTTAAACTAAAATAATGCAAAACATGAAGGCCATATTAAGTGTTATGATTTCTCTAATACATTTTTTATACAACTGGATAAATAGATAAAATGACAGAAGCTTCACGGTAAAACAGAACTGACAGTCTGTGCAGTGTGACAAGTAATATTAAGGCAGTTATCAATGCTATTCGCAACGTATCACTGAAAAGTGGTCTTGTACAAATTTAGCTGTCAAATGCTAGTAGCAGCAATCCTTTTAGGTGAGCTATTGAACGGCAGAGAGAAGATTCATTAAAATAATCTAGAGCAGAAAGCATAAAGACCTAAAGCTCTTAGAAAGAAGTGGTGTTACAGCCAAACAAAGCACAAGGTCACACAACCTTCTTTTACTCCATAATGGATGCTGATCTCACCTTTCATGACACAACAACCTTCTGAGAAATATTGACCATATCTGCTTAAGTAAGGATGCTGAGCTCATATACGTCAACCTTTCAGAAAACTCTCTAAATCCAGTTTATCATCCCTGTTGAAAGGACCAGCATTTATTGTCTGTTGTGCTGGTCCTCAGCATATAGTGGTTTGTCCACAACAAGCTATAAACCACAAACAACTAGTTTGCCTTCTCTGCTTAAACCAAGTCCATGCTATGTGACCAACTAAAGCAGCTCTTAAAGAAATGTTCAAATATACATGTTTAACTGCATGAACAGTTCCCAGCAAGCAATTTTGTGTTTAGATGTCCTATAGCCGTCCAAAACACAGCCCTGATGTCGAAGGTAAAACAATAAAAAAATTGAGCTGTCGGTGAAAATGTAATAAAGGTCTAACCATAGCCCATAATAGACTAGTCTTCTAGAACATGATTGTGTCAAAGAAATGAAATGTAGGATGGAATATCATTCAGCTAGTTAATTTAGCAAAAGCAACATGTAACCAAATTAAAGTTTTTTTTTATTTTTACTAGAAGTGGGTTACTGTAGCCAGGGTATTGCATTCATTTCAGTGAGAAACCTTTGGCGTCATACACAGACGCACTGGGTATTAGTAATGTTATCGTCATGGTGAAATTGTATTAGTTTATAATTTTGCCATTTTGTTATGTGTTTTATATTGTTTAGATATGGGTAGGTTTAGGGTAGGAGTGGAGTTAGTTGCTCCAAAATATAAAAGTAAAGTAGCCTTTAAATATTAATAAAATCATGTCTGCTTTTATAAACGCAAAGAATTAAATGCGTCTGTTTATGACGCCAAAGGTTTATCATTGTAATGAATGGAGCACCCAGCGCGTCGCAAAATGACGCCTAGGGGCAGCTTTAGCGTCTTAATTGTGACGCGGAAGGCACTTGACTATGCTTCGGATTTTGACGCCTTGGGAGTGAGAACGGGTTGGTATATTACATCTATAGTTAACCTGTCACATAACAGAAGGGCACAGGTAAGCAAGTGAAAGTAAGCTTTATTAAGTTTAAGAGTGTGGTTCTAGCAGCGTAAACCAGGTAATGGTGAACGATGGTGACTTGAAGGATCATAATGGGGACTTAGCTGGTGAAAACTCGATGGTTGTACCTAGATGATGGCGAACTGGCAGAGTGGGGAATGGTGGCCAGGATGACGGACTGAAGACAGGAGACGAGACGGGACGGGAGAACTTCAGGACGGGGAAAGTTTCAGCAAGTAAGAGATCAGACAGAAGTAAATGGTGACTGGGTGCATATATAGTGAGCCTCTGTAGAGCGTCAGTATTCTGGTGATCGTGAACCAGTAGGCGGGCCCTGGTGAGTGGGTGATGATTGTGGCTGTGATGGTGTGACTGAATCTGTGACATGATGGTGAAATGGCGGTCTATTGCTTGCTGGGTTGGTAATAACAAGAAAAACTTTAAAATCATAGCCACAAGACATGAAACATTTGAACATATTATAAGAAATATTTGCCAGCCATGTCTATGCAAAATTACATAAAATCTCCAACAACAACAAAAGTTTCAGGCTTTCCATTAAAATATTAAGCAAAAATCAGATTTGCCATCACAGAAATAAAAATTTAAAAATAAAAAAACAGTTTATTATATATTGTAATATTTCACAATATTACTGTTTTTATTGTATTTTTTAAATAAAAATGAATGCAGCCATTAGAGACTTCTTTCAAAAACATTTAAAACAAATGTCCGAACAAAATTGTGGGTATAAGACAAAACAGAGGAAAAGGAACAAATCAAAAACAACTGCTGTGAAGCGGCAACAGTGTAAACTTAAAGGGCTAGTTCACCCAAAAATGAAAATCAAACGGTCATGAATCAGTGAATCGATCAGTGATTCAGATCGCCAGTGTCACGTGATTTCAGCAGTTTGAATCAATACGCTGATTCATGACCGTTTGAATCTTTATTTGAGGTTTGAACACAAACAAGGAAGAGAAGACAATGCTGAATAAAGTCGTAGTTTTTGTTATTTTTAGACCAAAATGTATTTTTGATGCTTCAAGAGATTCTAATTAACTAACTGATGTCACATATGGACTACTTTAATGATGTTTTTATTCCCTTTCTGGACATGGACAGTATAGTGTGCATACATTTGGATATGCTCTCAGACTAAATATAAAATATCTTAAACTGTGTTCTGAAGATGAACGGAGGTCTTACGGATGAGGAACGACAGACATTAGGGTGAGTCATTAATGACATCAATTTCATTTTTGGGTGAACTAACCCTTTAATGCATCCAAGTCACTAGGTGTCACTATAAAGGCCACAAAACAAGTCCATTGGGATAAGGAAGTCAATGGCTGCATCCTAAATCTTATACTCTCTTGAGTAGGTCCTTACTTTGAAAAAGTAATTACTTTGAGTCGACTAAAAAAAGTATGTTCTATATAGTATGTGTGTAGTATGAAAATAATCTGGGCGTACAACATCTGTCATGTTGTTACTGTCACATGACTATTATCATCATTAGCGTCTGCCATTCACAAATCTCTCCTGTGGCCTCATGGGATAGTAAAATGTCCATCATATGCACACTTCAGAATCTAACAGGTATCTGGGTACTTTTTGTCTACTCTTTTATGAGTAGCCTACCATGAGTTCAGACATACTTGTTTTGTCGCATACTGGTTTACACTTATCATATAGCAGGAAAGTATGCAATTTCAGAAGCAGTCATTAAAATAAAATAAAAACATGACTGAGTGCACCTTTAATATAAGATATAAAAATGCTAGCTGCACATTTCTGCTTTTAAATGCTCTAGAATGCATTTACCTGTAGACCTCCACTAAAAGGCCATTACTGTAAACACAAGTTTGTTCGTTTTTTATGAATTGTTGAAATTTTGTCTAAATGATTACTATTCTTAGCAACTCTTCTATGCTCTTCTATGTCAATAGAACTTGAAGGTGCAGTGTGTAATATTTATGAGGATCTATTGGCAGAAATGCAATATAATATACATAACTGTTCCCAGTGGTGCATAAAGACCTTAAATAATGAACCATTATGTTTTTATTAACTTCGAATTAGCCATTTGTAGCTACATAAATTGTCAGATCATCTTTAATTAGTTAGGCTAATATGTACATTCCTCGAATACAGCATAGATGCTCGCTCAAAGCTTTCACATATCAGCATGACTTCTTCGCTTATTTCTTCGCCACATAAATATTTCTATCTTGACAGTTTGTTGATATGCTAATCGTTGCACTCAGCCAACTGTTGTGTGTGGATGTTTACGGAGACTCAAACCATCACCGAAAGTACATGATAATACCCATATTTACCCTGTGTTGTCTATCAAGAGTAAACAGAGAGAAGGGCAGATTAAATATGGGGTTGAATCTTGAATTACCACACTCCAGCTTGAATCTATCATGTGTTCAAAGACCTATCTCTGTTCCTGAAGCTAATCGAACCTCGCTTACCATCTTCTGGCGTGTTTTTGATAAGGAAGCCAGACTCCTCAGCCGGTGGAGCTCTGCTGTAATCTGTGCAGTCAAGGAGAAACTCTTTTCCAGTTTTGAGTGCTAATCTGATGCATGACCTTACTGCAGTGTCAACTGTAGATCAGAGAGGAGTGAAAAGTTCATTTGCATGCTTACGTTTGCATTTCCGTCATTAGATAGCTTTTATCTTCATTATGACATTCCCTAAACTGTTCCGAAGACAAATGGCGTGTAAAACAGACTTTAGTGTTTCAGTCAATATTCTCCAACACCCAAGAAAGCTATTCCATTATTCTCCCCCAACCATAGATCATGGATCAACTCCATCACCATAAAAAGCACTTTGCCTTGTTCAAAACCAACAAAGCAAGGTTTTTACATGGGCTTTAAGTGGTTTGACATAAGGTTCTGTCACATAAGAATGGCACTGAGCCTAATTTAAAAAACGTAAAGAGCACAAGCGCATTAGTCAACAAGCTGCTGCAGAGAATTAAGACAAATGTATTTCATGTGGGAAGCCAAGCTTGTCTCGTCTGAGAGACAGACAAAAAAATGTTTTTCCACACAATGACAAAACACTTTGAGGGTAACATGACACAAAAACAACGCAAAACAACAACATAAAGGACACATAAAACACCCCAAATACATAACTGATTATAAAATCGATAGAAAGCAGAAGTGTCTAATTTAGTATAGCAAAATAGGTCCAATATGTTTTTCAATGCAAATTTCAAGACACCTCAAACTTTTTTTGCAATAAGAAGCACTTTGAATGAAAGTGAATGGGGCAAATACTGAATGTTTCTAAATACTCAGTGCTACGTGCTAACAAAAAAATATTGCTTACTAACCTTTTCAGTGTAGTGATTCAGTTTTACAATTATCACTAAGACAAAATAACAACAACAAAAAAAGATTTTAAATGAGGTTCATTCTTGTGTGTTACGCAGCACGTTTGAGCTTCAGCAAGAACCAATGAGGTTCATTCTTGTGTTACGCAGCACGTTTGAGCTTCCACAAGAACCAATGAGGTTCATTCTTGTGTTACGCAGCGCGTTTGAGCTTCAACAAGAACCAATGAGGTTCATTCTTGTGTTACGCAGCACGTTTGAGCTTCACCAAGAACCAATGAGGTTCATTCTTGTGTTACGCAGCACGTTTGAGCTTCAGCAAGAACCAATGAGGTTCATTCTTGTGTTACGCAGCACGTTTGAGCTTCAGCAAGAACCAATGAGGTTCATTCTTGTGTTACGCAGCACGTTTGAGCTTCAGCAAGAACCAATGAGGTTCATTCTTGTGTTACGCAGCACGTTTGAGCTTCAGCAAGAACCAATGAGGTTCATTCTTGTGTTACGCAGCACGTTTGAGCTTCAGCAAGAACCAATGAGGTTCATTCTTGTGTTACGCAGCACGTTTGAGCTTCAGCAAGAACCATTGAGGTTCATTCTTGTGTTACGCAGCACGTTTGAGCTTCAGCAAGAACCAATGAGGTTCATTCTTGTGTTACGCAGCACGTTTGAGCTTCCACAAGATCCAATGAGGTTCATTCTTGTGTTACACAGCACGTTTGAGCTTCAGCAAGAACCAATGAGGTTCATTCTTGTGTTACGCAGCCTGTTTGACCTTCAGCAAGAACCAATGAGGTTCATTCTTGTGTTACGCAGCACGTTTGAGCTTCAGCAAGAACCAATGAGGTTCATTCTCGTGTGTTACGCAGCCTGTTTGACCTTCAGCAAGAACCAATGAGGTTCATTCTCGTGTTACACAGCACGTTTGAGCTTCAGCAAGAACCAATGAGGTTCATTCTTGTGTTACGCAGCACGTTTGAGCTTCAGCAAGAACCAATGAGGTTCATTCTTGTGTTACGCAGCACGTTTGAGCTTCAGCAAGAACCAATGAGGTTCATTCTTGTGTTACGCAGCACATTTGAGCTTCAGCAAGAACCAATGAGGTTCATTCTCGTGTGTTACGCAGCCTGTTTGACCTTCAGCAAGAACCAATGAGGTTCATTCTCGTGTTACACAGCACGTTTGAGCTTCAGCAAGAACCAATGAGGTTCATTCTTGTGTTACGCAGCACGTTTGAGCTTCAGCAAGAACCAATGAGGTTCATTCTTGTGTTACGCAGCACGTTTGAGCTTCAGCAAGAACCAATGAGGTTCATTCTTGTGTTACGCAGCACGTTTGAGCTTCAGCAAGAACCAATGAGGTTCATTCTTGTGTTACGCAGCACGTTTGAGCTTCAGCAAGAACCAATGAGGTTCATTCTTGTGTTACGCAGCACATTTGAGCTTCAGCAAGAACCAATGAGGTTCATTCTTGTGTTACGCAGCATGTTTGACCTTCAGCAAGAACCAATGAGGTTCATTCTTGTGTTACGCAGCACGTTTGAGCTTCAGCAAGAACCAATGAGGTTCATTCTTGTGTTACGCAGCACGTTTGAGCTTCAGCAAGAACCAATGAGGTTCATTCTTGTGTTACGCAGCACGTTTGAGCTTCAGCAAGAACCAATGAGGTTCATTCTTGTGTTACGCAGCACGTTTGAGCTTCAGCAAGAACCAATGAGGTTCATTCTCGTGTTACGCAGCACGTTTGAGCTTCAGCAAGAACCAATGAGGTTCATTCTTGTGTTACACAGCACGTTTGAGCTTCAGCAAGAACCAATGAGGTTCATTTCCATGTTACGCAGCATGTTTGGTTTGAGCTTTCTCAAGAACCAAAGAGGTTTGTTCTCATGTGTTACAAAGCACATTTGAGCTTCTGTTTGTGTTCACTGATCAATGTTTATGTGAATACAAGCCTAAATTCAATCTGTTCATCATATAAAGCGATTGTGTTTGGACTAAATTCATATGGAATAGTTTTATGATCTCTTAATGAACTTTTTTAAGCATAAAATATTACTTACAAAGCTGACAATGGAGTACACAACTGACTCAGATATTATTTTTAGAAAATGCATTTATTTGTGTTCCCAAAATGAACGAAAGTCTTACGGGTTTGGAAAGTCATTTGAGAATCACACCTCTAAGTATATGCAGTTATCTATCCATCTATCCCAAAAATGGATAATGTGAACATAGCCCTAGACCGCCTTCATGTAGTAGACAGCAATCTGCTTGTAAATTGCTATTAAGCTTGAATTGAAGTTTTGGTTCGTTGCCACTGTCGCCTTTTAGCTTGGCTTGCTCAGTTGGGGACTCAAGTTTTCAACTAAATATTCAAATACAATTAATTTATTAGGTCTTAATTAATTAAATAAACTATAATACTGATCTGCAATAGCAATGCCAAGGTCATGGCGGGTTTCATTCCCATGACATACATAGAGTTAAATAAATATAATGATATTTCATTCAGTATATGCTATATATACATTAAAATCCAGCCATATTATTATATGATACTGCCACATGCTACTTTTGTAAGGGCAGGCGCAGAGCAAAGCTTAACAGATTTTGTAAAGGAGAAAAACTCATAATAGGTGAGATCCCATTACATGCTGCCTCACAGGCGTGCTGTAAAATTTTAGTGGGAGTTAATGCTCAGGGCATCCATATAAAACAGACATTACATTAAAAGCACAGGCTGTGAACAATGAGCCAATGTGTGTAACGTTGCATGTGAAAATATTTCAGAGGTAATAAAAGCGTATGATAAAAGAGGGGTAATTAGCACTGTGAGAGCAACACTTAAGTGAACATTTAATGTAAGCTTATGAGAGCTCTGAATCACAACCCAGATCACAAAACCTGATATTACGCATGCAGTTTGTGTAATCACGCTCAATTCATATCTTGCATTGCATCATTTCTAAACTAATGCAAAAAAAGGGACAGAAGCGTAAATTGGATGGGCGTTTCTTCTTTTTACAGCTTCTAATTTAGTTGTCAGATGGCAGTCCCGAGTGCCAACATGCCATATATATTAGGCTCTTATGTACATTCAGATTGAGCATCTTTCTGTGAAGTATCATCAGAGGAAGAAAATGCTAAGAACAGCAAACCCCACAATCACATTATCTAATCTACCCATTAATCGAACAAAACTCTGATTCAATTGGTTAAAGCTTCCTGGTAGCCACTGGATAGCCAATCGAATTACGCAATCATCCAATCAATCCATTAGGAGCAATAAATGCCATGAACTCTCTGCTGGACGGAGACTTCTCACACAGCCACACGCCATGGGACAAGATGATGGGCGACTGGACGATTTGGTAACAAGCCAGAATAGTGTGGAAAGTGTGGGAGATACGAATCAATTTTGAGTCATTTGTAGGACGACTGAGGGAGGGAAAGCGAGAAAAGGTTTGGAAACTTCCCAATCCTCCACATGCAGGAGGAGGTATTGTCCCTGGCAGGCTTTATCGGAGTCACGCAGCGATGAAAAGGCCTCACGACCTCAGACATCAATTCACTTTTAAAATCCTCTCAAGTTTCACCCCCACCAGGGCAAACAGTGTAAATTTGTTGATTGCGTGCTGAACTTTGCTGACCCTGCTCCATTCATTAGCTTTCAGAGAAAAGACATCGAACCGTATTAAACAAAACAAGTTACGTTTTAAGATGCATTCATTTTCCTTGCCGGGCAGCTTGGAAAAAGCCATCTCCCCTTTTGGGCGATTACGAAGCTGAAAGAGTCTCTCAGACAGCACCCACATGAAACAAATAGGAGCTAAGAGGCGTCATGTGATGGTCGCCTTGTTCTAAAATGACGCAGGTTTGACGGCATCACGGGCTGAATGGAAGCCTTTGAAACTGCCAAAGCAACATAGCTCATAAATAAACAGTCAATTCTGTGGTTGAGATCAACAGCCATCATGACTCACTTCACAGTCTTATGAGCTGCTGTGAAAGGCCACACGTGTACTGATTTAGATTGTATTAGCAGTCTTTAGTGGCTTGCCCATCAGACAGATGCAATAACACCTGCGCTCTAAGTAAAAGCCTTTCGAAGCAGGATGAAACGTCTCCATCATTATCTCAGGATATATCTTTCCTTTCAAATGAAAATATCGCCTCTCTGTTGAATTACACACACTTGTCCAAATATTTTATGTCTTGCAGCCACTCTCTTTTAATTATGTTTGGAGAACAGTCATGAGATTTGAAGATGTATCAGATGAATCAGGGTTGTGTTCACTGCAAAACAAAACAAAAATATTTTCAATAGGATGCTCAATGACTTGTTTTTAGAGATAAGGTCTCAAAGGGTTAGTTAGTTTTAATTCACTAAATATGACTGAACCAAGAAAAGCTATTTGTCTATTAGTCTTCTTAAAACAAGTATTCTAATAACCTGCAAAGTGACTTCTCCAAGAACTCATCGTGTTTTTATGATGTTTAAAAGATAAAAAGGTCTCAAAACCAATATTTTTTTTTTGCACACTCTGAACCCTAACGTTGTCATAAATGAAAAAAAAAAATGAAAAAAAAAATGCTTGAAATGTCAAGCTTTCACTCTTGTACCTGCAGTTAAAATTGTATTTAAAAATAAAATGATCATAAAATAACATGTCAATAATTCAATATTATTAAGTAAAAAACAATAAGGGCAATATAAAAAATTCCTTGCACTTGTAAAAAATATTTTATGATAAACCTGAGTTAGTTCACTTACATGGTCAAGTTCTCTCTTTGAGGTTACCATATTGGGAAACTTTAGGATGTGTTTTGATAAGCACTATTACTTTATGTGAGGCAACGAGTTTTCCCAAGAACTTATTAAACAGGGTTAAATTAAAAAGTCTATGCTGCCTAGATCGCTGTCTCAAGTCACATAAGAGTAAAAGCCTGTTTTGATGATACAAAACAAATAAAAACATCGTACACCCCATTCATCCATTACAGATGCCATTGTTGATAAAACCATGCTTTTAGGAATGTAGTAAGTGAACTAGCAATCGATAATACTGTGCATCTTCGTGAATAAAATAGCCTATATGACGGAACTGTCAAAATGTAATTTATCATCAAATTACTCTTTCTAAGGTTAGACCACAGCGATAGATTGAGCCAGAGACATCCTAAAGTCCTATCGAAATGTCACATTCCTGCTTTGAGACTGAGTAATCCAGTCAAGGATCAGCCATATGTTGAAAGGGCATGGGGCACAGAGGACACCAGATCAGATGTTTTCTAAAGAAAAGAAAAAAACCTACAGGGAATCTCCTTGCCTCCTGGCAATGCACCTCCAATCTGCTGATCCTATCGGAAACACAATCACTGGAAAATATCAAATGCAGTGCCTTGGACAGTACAGGCACACATACAGGAACCCCTCCAGTCATATACGCTCAATATTTCATCATTATTTGATTTGGGGGCGTCCTTTAGATGCAGTCTTATGTCACTCTACAGCTCATTGACAGGCACAGCATGACGGCACCTTCACAACACTTCACAATAGTACTTACTGAAGTCTTCAAAACTAAATTCTGTACAGAAAACCATTCGGAAGGACTCAGAGTATCAAATAAACAAAGCTCACACAAAACCAGCAGATGGTGAGCAAAGTACGCCGCATGTACAGGGAGACCATGTCAAAGAGTACACTGAAGCATCTGTTGAATGGCACTCGAGCAGTCTTTCTGGTTTACATGTTCACACTAGTGAACAAAAGAGAGAAGATGCTTTTATGTAAATTTACAGGACTTGCTTCAGTTACAATCTGTAAAGGTTTGTCACCATCTAGTGCTCAGAGTGAGAATGACATCAGTGTATCTCTACCCGTGTTTGATGGACCCTTTCCGTCATTGTCAAATTGTCATACATCAATGTGCAATGTCCACAATTCATAGTCAACTTACTCTTAATGTAGAGGCCATTGCAACGTGTTTCTGTCGAGGGGGGCTTGCGGTCTCAGTCGCTTCAAAAACGGTCGCGTTATAGGTTAGCCTACTGCGAAAATAAAATTACAGTCATTGTTAGGCCTATTGTTGGCGTTTTATTTTATTTTAATATTTGATTGTTAGTGAGAAGGAAAGAAAAAAACAACTATTAGATATCAATCTATGGGTAGCCTATCGGTAGGCTAATGCTAATCTTTTGTAGCTAGCTCATTTGAAGGCATCTTGAAGAATTTGTCAATGTTACTGATTTTAGTGTCAGCATTATAAAAATGATATGTAATAACCCTAAAATAAACACTATAATATTACAATCACCTTTACAGTAGTAGGCCTATAATCAATTAACAATATGTATATCTCATTTCATAAAATACATTACAGTGGTTCTATAACTTTAAGGTGTAACATAACATCCCTGTAAAATGAACAGGTATGCCAATGGTAAATTGAAAAGAGGGGGAAAAGAGAAATTAAAGAATCAACATTTATAATATTATTTAAGTAATGCATCAATGATGAAAATAAAAGATACATGTTCAATTATCAATATGTGCAGTAGCTATCAATGAACACAGACATTCAGTCAAATGTTTGACAGAACTTGCAGATTAGTTTTTATTTTCATTTTATTATGAAAAAGAAAAAGCATATCTTGTATCATAGTATACAGTGTAACAGACCATCTCCCACAGGAAACGTTCATTGGATGCCCCCAATAAATGGACCTTTGGACAAGCATTACAATAAACAACATCAAATAAAACAAAACTACTGCAACAGTGCCATTGCTAGGATGTTTCCAAATACGATCATCATTTTCTATAGGTTTTTCTTTTTTAATAGAGAGTGAAAATCCACATTTGAAAATCCACATTAACAAGAGAGGTTAGCATAATCATATACTTGTATAATAGAGAGCACAGAAAAATGCTTTAGGTCTGCAAGTGCAATATTCATCCAGTTTAAGAGGGAATTTTGAGTTATTCTAATATGATATTGTCGGATAATGAAATCAATAAACAACGTAAAGTCCTCAATTTCACAGGACATCTGATTACAGCTGAGAACCATTTGTTTGCAGGAACCAGAGTACTAGTACTGCCCAAAACGACAAAAAACATTCAAATATGAAATAAACATAGTATTTTTTTGCATTCCAAGACTTGACAAGAAAATTATATTTTTCCTAAAAGCATCAAAAGAAAAGCTGAGACTGTTAAAAAGCAACCTGCATCCGTTATTTGTGTTGAAGATATTTCAAATTCTGTTGCAACCACCACGACTGAAATCATTTCTCTATGATGAGGTAGAATCCAAACATTTCTGTGAAGACGTGAATGGGAATGTAAACAAAACTAAAAGCTTTTGTGATTCATATTTCAAAATGCATTAAAAGTGACAAGTGTGATGTCAAGCATTATGCCGGGAGAAAATCGAGACATCTTTAAATCGTTCAAAAACTATATTGATATGAATTCACAATCCACGCAAAAACTGTTCTGTACAACTGTTCTAGAAACTCCAGCTCCTTCGATAAAACTGTGCTTAAAGATTGGCAAACATTTCGAATGACTGTAAAGTACAAACTACCACAGCTGGTACAGAGAAAGGCCAGCAAAAAGGCTCAATGGTTTTTAACACCAATCATCAAAAACGTTTCTGATGAACCAGCACAGAAAAACCACAGAAAATGCAAAAATAAGCCAATGCATGCACAAGGACTGTCTAATTCACTACACCAACACAGATTTGCAATGTTTTTCAGTTGTGTGCCTACAATCAGACAAACATAACATTTTATTCACATATGTTTGTGCATTGCACTTTGAAGGGCAAGTTATATATGACATAACATTAGTAAGAGAAGCTGTTTACATTCATGATATGCAAGAGGCTTCCTTTAAAAGGAAATGTGAGTTCTTTGTTTAGGAAAAAAAACAGGCCATTGCATGATAAAGAAAATGAGGAAGGGAGATCAAAGAAGGTTGCATTTCATATTATATATATATATATATATATATATATATATATATATATATATATATATATATATATATATATATATATATATATATATATATATATATATATATATATATATATATATATATATAATTTTTTTTTTTTGGTTGCATTTTTTCATGACAATTACACATTTTTCACCTAGATCCGCATTACCATATTGCCTCTCGAATTTTACTTTTGAGATTATTGTAATTGATATACATTAGCTTCTTTTCATTTTAATTACTTTTTTTTCTGTATTACATAAATACAATTATTTGTCAATTTAAAATCAAAAAAGGCAGTAAAAAAAGATTTAAATATAATTTAAATAATATACTTTTTATATAGTAATTTTTTGTCAGTATGGTAGTAAGAATTTAGGGGGAAATGTGATTCATGTGCAAACTCCATTTGTCTTTAAGCATGATACAGAAATGCAACCTAGACAATCATGTTCTTGATAGGTTTTCATGAGTGTCATCTATTTAAGTCCAAAAAAAAGTGGCGTATAATCTTCAAAAGTCTTGTGTCTGCATTAAAAAAATGCCTCTAGTATTCACAGGTAGGAGTCAGCAACCCCCTCCTGAAATCTCACATTTTACCATTCGCTCTGACAACGCAGGTTATATAGACCCTTGAACCAGATGATTCAGTTTACTCTGTCGACACTGCTAAAACCACTCGGGCACGTTCAACATACACAGTACGTCATTTATCTTACTTTGCACATTATTAGCTTTAAGGTCAATGCAGACACCTTCTGAAGACAGCTAGGTGAAACCGCACTGGTCTGGCATTTGTAATGGTAGTCGTAACATCCCCACACACGTGTGCAAGTGTTTAAAGAGGTCTACATTGCCATGCATTTTTTATAGATGATTGCATGCACGTTGCACAAAGCAAGAGAGACTAAATAGTAAAAAAAATCCATCCTAAAGGTCCATGTGCTGCGTAACTGCCAGAGGCTTCGGCTACCATCTCTATAGGGCTCAATAAGGCATGTCATCATACACACGGCTAATTCAATCTGTCCACTTCATGTGCACTCACGTCAGATTCATTTCGCAAAGTTTTCCAAAGGGAATGTATACGTCATGACTTCTATAAAACGATCAGCTGGTTAGTATAGCGATGTATATCTTCTATGAGTTAAAGCAGCAGCATATTAATAATAATACATTATTAGTGTCACTACAGCATATCACTATCTAGCAGAGTAGCGAAAACAATGATTCATAAGCAAGTCTGAGAAAGCGATTCATACTCTTTTGCCACAGAGACGACCAAAAAAAAAAAAAAGATTTAGAATAAAATATAGCTATGCAGACAAAATAACAGACCATTTCTCCACCTCCCCAACAGTAGTGGTAGAACTCACAAAATAAATGCATACGTGTTATTATCAAGTACGTTGTTCTGATTAGCTGCCCTGTGCAACAGAGAGCCAATCAGAGGTAAGAGTCTAAATGTCCATCGGCTCGATTGACTGACAGACAGAATGTAGTGTAAAAAGCTAAACCCACACAAGTGTATAGAGAAATGCACTGCTGTAAGGCTTTGTTTAGTTCATGGCTCCTATATTTAAAGTTTCAGTGGTTGATTTGTGTGTTTCTCCAAAGCAAGTCATCCACAGGTTAATGAAAACACCCTCCGCTTGACATTAATTCACCAACACGAAGGAGAGTCTGGTGAATGTTTTAATAAGGGCAAACGAAAATAGTGTTCGATCAAGAGACAGCAAGATCGCAGATAGCTTGATCTCGGTGTGACATCTCACATAAAGATCCATCTGGATAGCCTCTATAAGAGCTTGTTTTTCAGATAAGGAACCAAAAAAAACATAGATAGAAAGTCCATTTTGTAAAGTCAGCCAACATACAATGTCCGTAAGGTTTAAAGGGCAGAATTTCCCAGCTCAATGGTGTGTAAACAGGGCTGATTTGCAATTAGCTCACAGCCAAAATCACAGAGGTCACTGTCAGCTGTCGCCCTCTGCAAAGGGTTACCAGTTGGCTTTGACCGCTCTGATGTCACTCACCAGGTTCTGAGCCAGACATATCCCAAAAATCTGAAACATATATAAAAAAAAAGACATCAAAGAGGAGAAAAGGAAGTAGCAGTTTAAGAAAAATTACTATACACAAGTGCTCTCATTTGTATTCTTACCTATCCAAACAGCTGAAACATCTCTACTAATCTACAGATATATTACACAGAAACAGGGGTCATATTTAAAATTAAAATTAAACCTATTTTGCATAAAGAAAATGAACCCTGACTTTAGGATCAATAAAAAATGTTAAGGATATTTTCATGACAATTAAGCATATTTTTTTCACGCCCATCCTTAAAGTGATAGTTCACCCAAAAATGAAAATTTGCTGTTAAAAGGCACAATATGTAAGATTTCTGGATTAAAATATCCAAAAACCACTAGAACAATGTTACGTAATTTTGTTGACTTTTTTCCATTAATGTTTAAATCCAAAGAAATAAGCAATTTTAACTATGATATGGACAGTGTCTGTGCGTCACTTATCAATTATGCAGAAACCATGGAAACACCAAAGACGAATGTATGATTAATATATGATTTGTTTTATTAGATAGGTGAGCAACGTTTTTATTTTATTTTATCAACTGTAGGGGTGACCGCGAATAGTCAAGAAACTTAGAAATCAGAAACAGTTCGGACCAATGAAATCATCAGGGCGGGCTTTAGACGATGATGGACAGATGATCAACAGTAACGTAATCATCCACGTCATCAAAGGGGCTTGTTGCATTTGTTCAAATCCTAAACGGAGAGCTTGTTTGTATATGCATTCACCTTCACTATTTTCTCTGAAATGATGATCATTTTGGTAAGTAACTGTGTATCCTTAAAATCTTTTTTTTACAACACCGGCAAAGATCGTTTATACCAGCGTGCATGCAGACAGGGTTGCCAAGTTTTCACAACAACCCATCAACTACTAGCCCAAAACTACTAGCCCATTTTTTCGTTACGAATGAAAAAATGGCATTGGAGGGGTAAAATCCGTGTTATTTTGGGTAGGTCGCATTCCTGGGTCTATATATCACATAACTGAGGTCGCTTTTTAGTATACGTCAGGCTAGCTCAATATGCTCAATACTTTAAAATTCAAACACATTGTTTTCAATGAGTGTACACACAGTCAGCGGCATTCGGCGCCTGTCCACGGCGTCTCAGGAAGTTGTTTAAAGTCCTGCCGCACCATAGAGCGCTATTTCAAGGTTTTATATTACATTTATATTATATTTCCCTCAAATCGTCAATGTGCTTACTGATTTCACTCTGTGCTACAAGATACACCCATCGTGCAGCTCTTCTGTCAGAAGTCGTTTTCATATTGAGCTCGCCTTTAAATGATTTGCCGGTGTGAGATACCTGAGACGTGGCGCTGAGCTTCGTGTCCGGTGTGCCACCCCCTTTAGGCACAATCGGCTTAAGATTGTGCACTCAAAGTGTTCTTTTCCTCTCTAGGCAGGTATTTTTTTAGGTTTTTTATCAAAATGTTCTTTTATATATTTGTGTGATGTTCTGTATTTCGATCACGGCTTTAAAATGTTATGAGAACGTTTTACGAATAATTATCCACAACATTACCTTTTATTTAAACCTAAATAAGAAAGCCATTGTCAGTTCGTCAGTCAGTTGATCGCTTTATTTAAATGGACTGCATTTATATTGCGCTTTTATCCAAAGCGCTTTACATTTTTGCCTCACATTTACCCATTCATACACCGACGGCGATGTCAGCCATGTAAGGCGCCATCAGCTCGTCGGGAGCAGCTGGGGTTAGGTGTCTTGCTCATGGACACTTCGACACTTGGTCAGGTGGAACCGGGGATTGAACCACCAACCTTCTGGTTTGTAGACAACCTACATGAACCACTGAGCCACTGCCGCCCCACTATTTATTAAAAGTTGTTCCTGTGTGCAGTATGTAAAAGAAAATAACAATAGTTTTATTGCTGAATAATCTTGTGCCCCTCCCAATCCATTCACACACACAAAGATGATTCGACTATCAATCGACTATAGAAAGATTTGTCGACAATTCTGATTCGAATGTGTAAATCCTTATTCGGGGACACACCTAATCAACTGTTTTATTGTTTAAATCTTGTGTTCTTGATTTACTGATTCATTTCGCTTCTAAAGACCTCAATGTATTATCAGGAGCTGCGGCTATTCATTTAGTTTTGCCTGTATATGTTTTTTTGATGGTAGCTATTGACTTCAATTATATAAATCACAGAGGATCACGGATTCAGCTAAAAACAAAGTAATCTACATCTCGGATGGCCTGAAGGCAAGTAAATTAACAGCAAATTTTCATGTTTAGGTAAACTATATTTTTAATTGCAAGCCTTTGCAATATCCTTCACAATGAAATAATGACATACTTTTTTAAATTTTATTGTACTTTTTTAAAGACACAGTATGTAATTTTTCCCTGCTAGAGGTCATTTATTCCGCACAAAAAAAGGCATAGACAACGTAGCACCGTTTTATCATATTAGAATAATTTTTTGTGTGTTGATGGCATAATGCTACTCTATGCGCTCACTCGGTGGCTACTATGAGACACTTGTTGCACACTGCAGTAAGCTAGATTGACACTAGGCATGGTAAAACACGGTACTCGCTGTAAATCAAGAAGAAAACATTTAAACAATAAGATTGTGTTGAGCTATACAACAATGGTTTGTTTCCTGTCTATGGATTAATTCAAACAGTTGCTCACATGTCTAAAAAACACATAAAATATTAAAGGCTCTTTGGTGTTTCCATGGTTTCTACAAAATAGAACATTTCAGAAATCGAGGGTATGACGTCATTGATATGGTCTGTGTCCTGTTAAAATTGCTAATTTTTCCGCATTTAAAGATTGTTGGAATTTTTTTGGGATAATGTATGTACACAAGTTAACAAAATATATAACATTGTTCAAGTGGTTTGGATATTGGATATCATATTATACACTACCTTTCACTACCTTTGAATCGAACATTTTTAAAGAAATTAATACTTTCATTTATCCAAAAGGATGCATTAAATACAATGAATACATGACAAAGACATTCATAACATTATGAAAGATTTATTTCTTAAATAAATGTTGTTCTTTAAATAAATGAAATTAGTTTACAACATAGAGAATAATAAGAAACATTTCTTGAGCATCAAATCAGGGACCCACTGTATATTAGGTGGCCTTTACTACTATGTACTAACATTTAAATTAATAATTTGATACAATGCACTTATTGTGTACTTATTGTAACATTTAAAAAAAGAGCTGCATGTACGCATTACCTGTATGTATGCAATTACCAGCATCTGTAATTCATTTCTGTAGTTACATCTATAAATACACTGCTGTACTTATTTTTTTATGCAGGTACATAGTAGTTAAGGCCACCTAATATAAAGTGAGACCCAAATCATCATATTAGAATGATTTCTGAAGTATCATATGACACTGAAGACTGGAGTAATGATGCTGAAAATTCAGCTTATCCATCACAAGAATAATTAAAAAATGTAAATATATTCAAATAGAAAACACTTATTTAAAATGTTAATAATATTCCACAATATTACTGTTTTTACTGTATTTTAAAATCAAATAATAAGAGACTACTTTAAAAACATTACAAAAATCTTACCAAACAACCCTAAACTTTTAAACAGTAGTGTACATTCTAGTATATGAAAATACCACAATGCAAAAATAACACACACACACACACACACACACACACATGTTGGTCTATGTGGTTTACAGGGACTCTCCATAGGCGTAATGGTTTTTATACTGTACAAACCGTATTTTCTATCCCCTTACACTGCCCCAGCCCCTAAACCTACCCATCACAGGAAACATTCTGCATTTTTACTTTTTCAAAAAATCATCATTTAGTATGTTTTTAAGGTCATTTGAATTATGAGGACATTTGATATGTCCTCATAAACCACATTTATAGTGTAATACCAGTGTAATACCCATGTAGTTATACAAATTTGTGTCCTCATAAACCACATAAACAGGCTCACACACACACACACACACACACACACACTTATATTTTGCTGTTATATGACTCTGACATTTTAATATTTGCTTTGCTATCCATTAATGTCGGAACTAGAATTAAAGGTGTATTTTAAGGTTTAACCAGAAGGGTGCAGCATGATACTTATTCTTGTCTGCCTCATTCAAGCTAATCTGTTCAGTTATTACGACATCTTTAAAGGACATTTGCATACTTTGAAGCATTTCCATTATCATTGCCCTTACCTGTAATAATGCAATCCCCACAAAAATCCCAGCAACGATGATCAGATTGTCCTGTAGCCACTTTTCAAACTGCCCCACACAGCCTTTGGTGTAAATGTACTTCTGTTGATCCAGCTCCTATTAAAAAGATTATTTAAAACAGCACATCACTTAAAGGAAAATGTCAAATCTAAATAAGAAACTAAATCTTCATATAAGTGCACAGTGTGTCATATTGGTGTTCGCTCCTCCAAGTTAACCTTTAATCTTTACACAAGTCCAGGATAAACAATTAGGCCTTCACCTGGGCAGACCTGCGCGTTAATCTATTTGAGAACAAATATCCTCTCTGGAAAACTGGAGGAACTCACTCCCACGCTAAGCAGACAAAATGTCACACAACTCCCCACATATAACCTGACACAGTGAAGATCCAGTTTGTATTACACAGACATACAGTAATGTCGTAACTACTGTCTATCGGATTCTGGGAAGGAAAGGAGATGAAAAGGTGTAATTTGGGGCTGTCATTGACATTTGAAGGTGAAGAAAGAGAAAGCCACACAATCCAGCTTTTGTGAACCATACAAACACGTTCTCCATTGAATCATTTTCCCCCCAGGGAAGAAGACACAAAAGACTTTAGAAACGTAACACCAAAACAGTAGGAAGTCAGAGGGATTCAGAGAAAGCCAATAAAAGGAGAGGAAAATGGCTGTATGACAGTTAACTGCTAGCTTTTTCTTTTTCTCTTCCTTCCTCCAGATAATATTTAAAAGAATGATTCTTTGAGCAGACATTGGTTTATTGTCTTTCCATTACCTACAGCTCAAAATAAAATAAAAAACACTGTAACAGCAAATACAACCTATTAAAAGGTGGATTGCGAGAGAAAGAGTATCCATGGATACAGGAGAGACGGTGGTGAACCGTGGGTGCAGTGTCACTCCACCCATGCTGGCATAAGCCGCTGACTTCCCAATTACAGAGCTCCACAATTTCTCGTGGCTAAAACTAGAAGCTAATTATCACTTTTAAAGGCTTAAACTGTTATTAAGGAAGAGAAGAAGAGGAACTCAAATGCTCTCAGAATCTCTCATGCGTTAACCCTTCTGTGCTCTTTTTTAGAGGGTGGTCTGACGCTACACAATTTATAAACTACATCGTGTTTTTTCATCATTACGAATATGGTAACCCTTTAACATATTTTCTCATTTGTTAACATTAGTTAATATATTAACTAATCTGAACTAAAAGAGAGTAGCATGTTTAAAATAAATGTATTATTAAATGTTGAAATTAACATTAAAGGAATAGTTTACCCAAAAATTAAAATAAAAAAACAACTTTACATTTTCAGGGTGAACTATCACTTTAAGACAAATAAATGCTAGAGTTACTGTTCATTATTCGCTTATGTCAACTAATGTTAACAAATTCAATCTTATTGTAAAGTGTTAACCAAGAATCTATCAGGATGTGCACAACTGACAAATGTATAACGACATATAATGACATCCTCACCCCTTGAAGCCGCACATCATAGCCACACTGTGTATTCAGAACATCTTCCTAGAGAGACCAAGAAAACATGCTCAGTTTATTTCAAAACATTTCTATAGAATCGCAGACTTCACAATAGAATAAAAAACTATCTGAAGCACAGAATACAATGTTTCAGATCAAATGTAATGTTTAAGATCAAATGATTTTTTTTCCGTAAAATTCTTATAACATATTTATATAGAATAGCCTAGAAAATAATCATCAGGACAGAATACATCATTTAGAATAAAACGGAACTTTAAAAATAGAATATAACAAGGACAGAATATGTTTAAAAATATATAAAAATGGGGATATAATTATTAGTATAAAAATGTAATCATTTAGATAGAAAAGAATATAATCAAACTGATTAAACAGAATATAAAAAAACAATAGAAGGGTTTAAGCATGCAAACTACATATAGTAACAGGCTCCATTTGTTAACATGAAGATTTGTTAACTACATCAGTTAACATAACATATTAACATCAAATATCCCTAAAGCTTTTTATCAATCTTAGTTAACATTAATTTCAACATTTACAAATATATTATTTAAATCAAATGTTTTTATTTAATGGACACCAGATGAACATAAACTTACAATGAACAGCTGTATTTTAACTAATGTTAACAAAGATGGATAAATAATATTGTAACAAATGTATTGCTCATTGTTATTAAATGTTTGTTAAAGCATTAACCAATGTTAACTAATAGGACCTTAGTGTAAATTGTACATACAAAAAAACAAAACAAAAAACAAGTTGACTTATGATTTATCCCTAGACACTGAGAATAAATAAATAAATAAACAAAAACAAACAAACAAACAAACAAACAAACAAACAAACAAATAAATAAATGCAAACCTCACATGTGCTTTAATCCTGAGATACATCCCTTAGGCCATGTTTACACCTGGTATTAAGATGCTTTTTGGTCGATTCGATCACAAATGGATGAGGCTAAATGCAAGTGTAAACGGTGTCTAAATCACCTTGAGCTTGTTCACTTTTGACCATTTCCAGAGGTAGTCAAAGACCTGAAGACCCAAGTTTGGTTTTGGCCCAAGGTTCTCACACCATTTGTGATTTTGAACACGCACTCACAACGTTTGTGGCTTGCGGCTATCAGAGCAGAAGCGATAACTGAAGCTCTCCGTGTGTTTTCGCCACGTCTCCAGTTGCATTCATGTGAGTATGGGTGAGTATATTTTGTCCATTAGATCTAAAGATCTGAAAAAGCACATACCTGCTCATAGACTCTCCCCTAAAAAAACAGGACAGAAGTGCTTGAAAGTGGACAAACGAGACAGATTATAACACTAGGGTGTAAACGGGTATTGGGCTGGGGGGGTGATATGGTAAAAAAATTATTTCGTTTTTTTTTGGGGTTGAATGGAGATACACAGTATATAACCCTGTATTTTTTATGTGTTTCGGTTTGGTTTAAAAAAATCTGTAATTATTTTAATAATAATTCATTTTATTTCACATCCTGCCCAATGATATCCTGGAAAAAAATGTCGATGTTAGAAGGATTTTAAAAAATACAGTAAATGTAATGTAGACTATGCAATGTATTATGTATAAAAAGGGGTTAAAATCACATTACATTCTAACTTTGTAACATTGCACACATTACAAACAAAATGAATAATTCACTAAACTAAAAAATAAAATAAAAACATATAGCCTACATTTGATTAGCCCATTATAATGGTCACTTTCATAAAAATATACATACTTGTAGGTTTAAAAATCCACATATGGCACATTTATTGTCCAACAACAAATATTTCAGAAATATGTATATTTTAGTCTGAATTATTGTGTTCCTATTCAATTGCGCTCCACCTGTTTGGTGCGCATGCACGTGGCAGCGCTCATTAACGGAAGCCTGAATTTTAGCGGAGATTGACTTACTTTCCTGCTCATTCTTTCCTGACAATTTTTTTTTTTGCATGATTTTCAAACATTTACAGATAGAGAATATACCTGTGAAATGCCTGGTGAAAGCACAACATCTCAAACACTTTAAAAAGTATTGTCTGTCAGCACAAGTAGCCAAGCCTATCTCTTAGAGCATCTGACAGGACAAGCTGCTTTAAACTATATGTGTTAACTATAACCAGTTATTTTGAAGCCCTTGCGTCATGTTGAGGACAAGTTGTATCATGCACCTTCCCTCTATCAGCTCACTCTGCGTACTCTACTATTTTTCAGATGTGCTCTTATCAATCTACTGTATATTAATATAAACGGTTGCCTCATTCCAAATCGTTTGTAAAAAAAAAAAAAATGGATATATCGTACAAACTTGATATACCGCCCAGTTCTAAATGGGTGTCTCCCTCATCCAAAATGCATCTTAATATCAGGTGTAAACAAGGCCTTAGCTAACATTCTGTTATCAGACCAGCACATCGTTCTATTGTTCTGCGAATGAACTCATGTTAAGATGTTCGGTTGAAAGAGTGCAGTACAAAAGAAAACATGTAAGACTGTGATAACACAGTTAACTTGCTGAAACAGGAGCAGGGAAGAGCAAGTGGTAAACAGATGAAATGATCGTTTCTGGCACTCACAGCAGGGTCTTTGAGGCAACAGGAGAAGGGAACACCACACTTTTCCCGGCTGGGGTTAAAGTCGGTGCAGTTGAAATAGATGTTCAGGTTCCAGTCATTCGGTCCATGAGCACCACAACACGACCACTGATGTAATTGACACATGACATCGCAATTAGCATCATACAGCTGTAATTTACAGTTAAACTTTTTATATAAAGAATGCATGATGGCTCAGCGGGTGTCTTGAATTTCCAAGTGCGCACTTACATATCTGGATCATTCAAAATATATACCACAGCGCAGCAGAAAATGAGAGGGAAAGAGAAGTGCTGACTCACATATTCTTGAGCAAAGTCAATGAGGTTCTGGAGGTCAATGTCATCCCGATATGCTTTAACATTGTTGTTGATGAAGAAGTTCAGCTGGTCTTTTATCCAGTCTTTAAACACGAAGGCTAAAATGCCAGCTGTGAGCTCCAGGAAAAAGATGAGGCCCAAAAACACTGAAAACTAGAAGAGAAAACACACAGACAGGGGAGTCAGAACTAAACATTTTCAGGTGAAAATTTCTTAAATAAAATCATTGCCATTTAAATTTCCTCCAGGAGGCATTTCAATTACTTCTGGGTGTATTCTTGTGTAATGGCCAATTCATTTCATTTAAACGTCCATATCTGGAAATAAATAAGCTTTGAAATCAGAGACGGGGAAACAGGTTGCAGAAAAACGGGAGGCAGGGCTCGTAGGCCGGATATAAGGCTGCAACTCACAAATTTGAGCAGAAAAGTGTTTTCCCGGAGCGCACCGATGCATCCGGCAAATCCGAGAATGAACATCACCCCTCCTACTACGATGAACAGCCAGACCGGGTCGAAGCCGCCCAGATCTGTGATGGAGGAAATGTTTGACAGCACTCCCTGTGGGACAGACACATCAGACAGAGTTGTTTTAAGTCCACATCCTGACCTTAAAATCCCTCACCACCTGCCAAGCCGCCGCAACTCTCCACAGTGAATTATGCCTTCCACGTGTGGATTTCCACATCAGGGTGGAATCTCAGTTCAATCTCACAACTAACAGTAGGTTTTTGACCATGCTGACAGTGAATATAAACAAGGATCATTTTCTGTATGTTCTTGCTTGGTTTGTCGTGATAGTGAAATAATAAGACACTCTGAAATTAGCTTGAACACTTATTTAAAATAACGCAATTCCCTCAGTCTGACTCTTAATGCTTTATTTCTGTAATTAACATTTGGCAAATGTAAAAATGAACCCTTTATTAATTATTTACATGGTGTTACAAAGATGTTCATAAATTGGTTGACATTAATACAAAGTGCCATATGGCCTACACGTGTCTTTTAGCAGAACAATCAACGACTGAAATGGAGCAATTTCCAGGTTATTAATCAGCCAATTGGCTTCTGGATTCATTAAGTCGCCTCAAATTAGTGCGAAGAAATTACATTCACCTTTCATGCATGAATACATAACCGCGAGAGTGACCTTTTCCGAGAGGGACGACAAATCAGAGAGAGAGTAGTCACAATAAATACAAAGCCTTATTGAGCTATGTGGCACGATTAAAGGCCTGCAACAAAAATATAACAAAGACATTAAACTGGCATGGAAATAAATAAAATATGCCACCCATATGCTCTCAAATGTCATGGTTTAAGGGGGCTTCAATGGATGTTTTCAGACATCAAAAAGAGGAAGAAGCAACATGGGGGATACACAGAACAGCTTTACATTTGGCAAAAAGAACATGAAGTCTAACAGGAAAAGATGTTAAACATTCATGCTGATGCTTTAACAGGCAGATGACATGGTATTTGTAGGTAGTTTGTACTTCTAAAGTGCGTTTTTGTCTTCTGTTTATGTTATGATTATGTTGCTCTGGCAACCACATGGATAATAATATTAGGAATCTGAGGCATGTCACCAATCGTTGTGTTACTCAGTATTTGTGTTTCCAACTTGCCTTTTCTGCCCAGGCCCAAAGTCCAATACCCAGGAATGCAGCTCCCAGCAACTGCAACACACAATAGAATTTATCACATTTACACCATTTATACAATTCATTCTCGCTCCATAATGGCATGAGGTTACTGCTATGTGCAGACAGCACTGCTCTCTCTTTATCTGAGAGCAATCCATCAAAAACCTTGGCAAAGTTTCAATCAAAGATCTGGAAAATAGTGATTTCCTTGCATGCACTGCCATTTCTGGATGTCACTGCTTACAGGAAAAAGTTTTATTCCATTGAGGTTTATGGTTCAATAATTTTACAGCATTTGCACCCAACTGGATCTGGGGCAAATTATATTCTATACTGACTAACACTTTAAAAGTAGAGTACACGCACACACAAACAAAAAAGTATTTTCATTTCAAGTCTTCCTCACCCAGATGCTGATCTAAACCTTTATATTCATTTTTCAGGAAAAAGAGATGCTACTGATGTTTGGCATTATATGTGAGAAACAGGTCAAAACTGTAATGTTAAGGGTGTGAGATATTTATGATCTACAATAATATTATAATTGTTCTTATAATGTGTGAAAAAAGTTAATGTGTGAGCTCAACTGACATTATCTACTCATGAAAAAACAAAAACATTTTATAAAATATTATATCATCATACAACCCCGACTGTTATTAACAAAAAATCTTCACCTCCATCATAGCTCCCACTTTGCATAACGAAACACACCAGATTTCACTTCAATGTCAACTGGTCAAACCTACCATAATCAGGTATAATCAGGTAAGCATGGTACCATTATGAGAACTGAATAAATGCAAATGTAATTGAGATTTAAGACCTACAGAATTTTGGATGTATGGCCTATATATATATAAATATACGTAAATAATGCAGCAGCAAACATTAACAGGGAAAGAATAGGGTTAACATTTATGCAAGATTGTGGCCAAACTGGTACTGCAATCACTTTCAAATGACTGTAGAGCGGTGTAAGCTACCATACTTTTTGTTTAACTTTTATTAGACTCCAGGTCGAAAGAAAAGTGTTTTCACTTTTTGAAACAACTGCAACAACTGTTTGATGCAGAAAATGTGAAAAGCACATTCTCTGCAGTCCAAGCGCGATGCACTACAAGCTCACTCTCGCTCATGTCCGAGGTAAATCACCATCACCACTATGTGTTTTATTGAACTAAATACATTACAATCGGCTAAAATGAATACGCAGGTTACTTTTCTGAACAAGAGCGCTCCCAAGTCCGTGTTTATCACACTGTTGCTGTGAATTGCTGCACAGTTCGGCACACACACACAAAATACCGACAGTTCAATAGGGAACGCGCATTACCAATTTTTCATACAAACTCTGCCCTGTTCTGAACTAAACTGCCGGTGTAAAAACACCCTTTATTTATATTATTTAAAATGAGAGAAATCACTGCTCTTTGATAAGCATCTATGACCTTTGATACATGTCTAGTCTTCATGCTGTATTATTGATTATTACTGAATAAGTATGGTTTCACTAATAATAAAGTTACATTTGCATAAAACATGCATATTTGTCCATATCCATGTTGATTACAGTATTAAAACGTAATTTAAACTAAATTTACGATAAATTTACAACTGATAAAAATGTGCAATTTAATCGTGATTAATCATGAGTTAACTCATAACAATCATGTGATTAATTACGATTAAATATTTTACTCGATTGACAGCCCTAATATAAAAAAAAATGAATCCTGCATGGTCAAAATAACAGTCATACTTCTGACTCATTTGCCAAGCAGAAAAGCTTATCAGCCAATGCAAATAATTAAAAATGCCAACATTTCAGCGTTGCCGATGTATAGGTTCGATTAACCACTAAATCAATTCAGGTATCCAATTTAAAAAATTTTAGTGACTGATCACATCTAAATTTTAATTCACAGAAATTTAATTTGGCCAACTGAAAAATTTAGATGTGATCAGTCACTAGAACGTTTTCAATTGGAGACCTGAATTTTTTTTTACAATGTAGAACTTAGTCAGGGTAGTGCCAAATAAAATGTTTAACAGGAATAAAAACAAGGTTGTGAATGGATACAATTACAATGAATTTAATGGATTGTACTGGTTTTTAACTACACATACAGATTGTTCAGGTGATGAAATGCCTTTCCAAAACAAAACAAAACTTTTAGCAGACAAAAACTAAGGGTGAGTTCACAATTGTGTTTTGGTTACAAGTCATTTTTAAAACTGAACATAAAGAAACCTACACAAAAAGAGGTTAGGATATATTTTGTGCCGAAACATCCAAAATAATGCTGTGTGGGCTAAATGCGCACGCTGCATATGATGCTATATGATGGAGATGACAACCCAGAGCTTGTAAAATGTGTGAAAGAGATCTGTCAAAACAACAGCAATAATCCCTCCATTACACTCACAAACGAAGATCTGCTGCGAGTAGACGAGGTTCAGATGCATGTACCGAACTGTGATGGGCAAAATCAGGACTATGATGGAAAAAACATAGAACTTCAGCATTTTGTTGATTTTAGTGTTGTATCTAGTAAAATCACATCCTGTTTTTGGTTCAAGTCTCTTCTTTGGTCTGTGTTGCACTCATATTTGTCGAACCGCACCAGAGTTCGTTTGAAAGCAAACCACCATATCGTATAGACCTTATTCAGTGTAGTGTGATATCACTCGCAGTCTTGTTTAGTGCGCTATATGGGTTCGGATGGGAGTGATCACACTTATTCAAATGAAGCAAACAAAACAATCGCACTAGAATTCGTTTTAATCAAAACAAAACTGCCAAGTGTGAACACATCCCGATCGGATCCTATATAAAACATTTTTAAAAGTTGTTGAACCTTTTTACAATGCGTGCCATTGTAAAGACTGCAAGTCTATCCGTCACAGCTTAGTTTTCATCCTTATTAAATTCAATAACAGTTCTAAATTGACTACGGTCTATAAATTCAACTTCTGAGTCACAAGTCATTAGGTCGACTTTTGTAAAAATAAAATTAAAAATACATTAAAAAAAGTCATACACCACGTTTATCAAGCAGAAATGGTACAGGAAGAAAAGGAAGACAGAGGAGATTGGGATGATACTTTACTTTTAACCCGGGCATCACAGCTTTTCAGTCTTAAGCACATGCACCAACTACTAGGCCATGACACCAAGGACAATTTTGACTGACCTTCTTGATCTAATGTGTTATCAAAACTACAGATTCCCCTGTCAAACTCCCGCTGGGCTCTCAGCTGTGTGTTTGACTGCAGGTTAGAGCAATCCCAGCGTGAGGGGAAACGTGAGAGTGGGGAGGTGAGAGTTAGAGGTCGGGTATCAACAGCCACAAATCCTATAATCCTATTTCCCTGTGGTCTCTGCTAATCCAATGGATGGATGGGACAGAGCTAAGGGCCAGTCATCCACTGCACACACTTTCTCTATCAATACATACTACCTCCACTCATCGCTATCATGAAGACATCAGTCTATCTATCCCCCCAAATCCTGACCGACTTGATCCAGGGGAGGACGGTGTTGTGTCACACCAATGTGGATATCGGGATGAAAAAACAATCAAGCATCATAGAGCACTTCATTAACTTATTTAGTTATTATGGCCAATCAGAGGAAAGCTGCCATCTCACACAGTAAGATGATTAGACATACAGTATCTCTGTATGATCACAAATGGCAGCCAAATAAACTCTTGGCTTAAACGCTCAGCTGTGACAGGGAGCAGAACTACTTTTTCCACCAGCTGTTACATCCATAAGAACAGCTTTTGCTTTCCTTCTCCTTGAGCCATCTTCTGACATCTTTATTGTTATTTGATTAAAAAACTGCTGCATCACCATGGAAACTTATGCTTTTGGAAAGTCTGACTCAGTACATAGTAGTATTTCTAGTAGTATTTCTATTTTATTAGTACTGTTTGCTAAAGCAAACATCAACGTTAACTTTTCTCACAGAACTACGGGTTACAGATTTAAACAAACTAACTTTCTCGTAACTCATCCCAAAGCATTTGTTACATGTACAGTCCCTGACAAAAGTCTTGTCGCTTGTGTACAAATTGACCTAAAGTGCCGCTGAAATATATTTCTAATCAAGATATTTTTACAAGAAATGGCTCATTTTAATCCCACCAGCTTTTGTGATAATGTTTCAGTGAAAAACTAAACTTTCAAAAAGTATTCTAATATTCACAGCTTGGTAAAGCCCATTGAGTCAATTTTTGCAAAGACATAAGTGTTGTCACCTTGTCATATGAGCTTCACCTGTGACTAATAATGGATCAATTAGGTCTCAAGTGTGTATAAAAAGAACCCCAGTACGCTAGACCTTCACATCAACTGCAACTAGACCTCTGCAAACATGCCTAAGATTCACCCTGAGACTAAAGTTTTGATTATCAAGAGGCTGAAGACCAGATCCACTGCTGATGTGGCAGACACCTTCAATGTGTCTCAGCGTCAAGTACAGAGGATAAAAAAAGATTTGAAGAGACTGGAGACGTTTTTGACAAGCCCAGGTCACCCCGCAAGACAACTGCTCGAGAGGACCGTTTGTTGGCTCGAAAATCCAAGGCCAGCCCATTTTCCACTGCAGCAGAGCTCCACGAGACCTGGTCACCTGAAGTCCCTGTGTCAACCAGAACAGTTTTTCCGGATTCTGTCTCGAAATGGCCTCCATGGTCGAATCAGTGCCCAGAAGCCAGCACTAAACAAAAGACAATTGAAAAACCGTGTGGCATTTGCCAAGGCCCACAGCCTGCTAAAAGGATGGACGCAGGAAAAGTGGCAGAAGGTGGATTTTTCAGATGAATCTTCTGTTGAATTACACCCAAGTTGCCGCAAATATTGCAGGAGACCTACTGGAGCCAGAAAGGATCCGAGATTCACCCAGAAAACAGTGAAGTTTGGTGGCGGAAAAATCATGGTCTGGGGTTACATCCAGTATGGGGGTGTGCGAGAGATCTGCAGGGTGGAAGGCAACATCAATAGTCTAAAATACCAAGAAATCTTAACTACCTCTTATATTCCCAACCATAAAAGAGGCCAAATTCTGCAGCAGGACGGTGCTCCATCGCATACTTCCATCTCCACATCAAAGTTCCTCAAGGCGAAGAAGATCAAGATGCTCCAGGATTGGCCAGCCCAGTCACCAGACATGAACATCCTTGAGCATATGTGGGGTAGGATGAAAGAGGACGCATGGAAGACGAAACCAAATAATACTGATGAACTCTGGGAGGCATGCAAGACTGCTTTCTTAGCTATTCCTGATGACTTCATCAATAAATTGTATGAATCCTTGCCAAACCGCATGGATGCAGTCCTTCAAGCTCATGGAAGTCATACAAGATATTGCATTTGGATCTCACAGCACCACAACTTAATTTGCTGACATATTTTTGTATTTGCAGTAAATTTGTTCAATTTCTCTATAGGCGACAAAACTTTTGTCTTGCCAAAATTTGACCTTTCTGTCTTGATTAAATGATAAATATTTTTTCTGTGAAAATTATTTATTTCAGTGCATTAAACATCATTTGGAGGGTTTTAGCTTTTCATATGAGCTATTTCTAACACCAATGAATTAATTAAAAGTCAGGTTAATATCAGGTATTTCTAGAAAATAGATAAGCGACAAGACTTTTGTCAGGGACTGTACATGTACAATACTCAGTGTTGCTGTTGTTAACTACAACTAAAACTATTACTAAAACTATTGTAACTTCAGTAACTAAGTTAATGAAACAAAGCTGAAATAAAATAAAATATAAACATTAATGAAAAACATACTTGGAAAATTAGAAAATGAAAAAAAACGAATAAAAATGACAAAAGCACAAAATTAACTGTAACTAAAATTTAAATGAAAAATATAAATATAAAAAATAGCTAATTCTAAATATTAATGAATACTATAAAACTGTACAAACTAAAGGAATGTTGTAATGTTACCTTAAATAATATAGCTTATGGAGAAAAAGTTTACTTGGAGGTGGTAGGTATGAGTAATTGTGTAATGAGGTATGATAGGAGTCATTTTATTTTATCTATAGCACTATATAGTTATTTTTGCTGGAAACAAGTTTTTCACAAAGCCGAAATTTAAGATGGCATTGAAATTTCACAATTACACACAATACACAATACTTCACTAACTGAGCAAAAAGTTTTTTTGACGATAAGTAAACATTCCGTAATAAAAAGTATTACTATAAACAAATGCAATAGAACAGATACAAATGAAATAAAGAAATGTGTTTTTCCACTTAGATATTCTTATTAAAGCCATGAAATGTTTTCAGGCAAAAGCAGTGAGTGATGTTTTCCATTGACAGCAGCAGGTAAATTAGGCTGCTGTCACTTTAAGACCGAATGCACGGATCCAGTGATCACCTTCCAACCATTTCACCCACCGGGGGTTTGTGCACAGACAAAAGCATATCTATAAAAATAAAATAAAAAGAGGACGGAAAAAAAAAATTCTCAACAACACTCTCACTTACATAGACCACTCAAACCTTTCATAAAATTATTATCTTTCATAAAGTCTGAAAAGGTTGAAGTGAATTACAAAAGGACATTTACAGGCTTCATTGCACAGGATATGCGAGAAAGGCACTGACAGAAGCCTGCTTTGTGAAAACCGCTCATACCTGTTTTGTGCAACTTGTGTATGTGGTTAAATATGCATCTAAAAATGCTATGACGAAAAAAGTATGTCAGCACAGTCAGCAGACAGGACAAAAATATCTTATATTTCAAATTAGTGTGAATGCCGCCTATTAGATCTCCCAATATTTCCACAGAAAATTTTACTTGCAAATGTAATTATTTAAAAAGTACCTATGATCACATACGCAATAAAACAAAAAAAACATTTTATCATGACTACTGGTATAGGTCCACCACTAAGGGTGTGTTTACACTTGCAGTTCGGTTCTCTTGGTCCAAAGCAGGACTAAAATGTATTTAGTCCTGGTTTGCTAAGCGTTCACACTGTAATTTTTAAGACCGAACCTAAGGATACAAACAAAAAAATTAAGGTTTTTTGCAACAGAACTTACAGAGCAAACATCCAAACCAATGTTGTGTGCTGGGCTAAATGCGTTCGCTGTACATACGATGGCATCATGACAACACGTGAACTTGTGCTTTTAAAATGTGTAAAAGAGTCAAGAGCACCGGGAACTCCTTTATTGCATAAACGAAGATCTGCTGCATGGACACCTGTACCGAACCGTAATAGGCTAAACAGCCCCTATGATGGGAAAAGAAAGGTGTGCTTCGGTATTGTCGTTTTTAGGGTCTGGTGACATCACATCCTGTTTTTGGCTTGTTTAGATGTGTTTAGTCCGTGTTGTGTTTATATATCTGTTGACCCACACCAGGGTTTGTTTGGAAGCGGACCTAGACCCACCTTTTCAGGGATTTCAGTCCGCTTGTTTTGTGCGCAGGTTCCCACTTATTGAAAAGAACCGCACTAACAAAGCAATCCCATCAGGAGTCGTTTTAATCGATCCAACCTGCCAGGTGTGAACTATAGAGCCAAGTACTTATGATAAGATATAATATTTCTTATTATAACTTATGATTTTTATCTGGTGTATTGTCAAAGAACACAGACAGAGAAAGTCATACAGGTTTGGAAAAACAAGCAAATGATTGCAGCATTTTTGGGTTCAATATCTCTTTAACGAAGCACCTAGCAACCGCATAGCAACATTAAAAAACACTCAGACAAACCTTATCAACTGCAATGCAACACCCTGGCAATCACCAACAGCAAAAGAATTTACAAGAACAATCACCACTTTCTTCAGAAATCGTAAAAGTTTAGTGTTGTCCTTCTCATATTGTTTACATGGTTAGAAAATTTTGTTCTCTGGCCTGTATAAAGGAAATATTGTTTTCGAACAGAATGCCAGAGGCGTGTTACGAACGTGACTTAAGGGGACGAATCTCACCGTATACTTTAGTCTATTTCAAAAGAACAAAAACTAAAGCAGTTCATCATTACTACATAATTGCTGAATTTCCGCCCTGCCTCAATATCAGCATGTTAAGAGTCATTTTTAATATTTGATGGAACAGTGAGAATGACTCAGGCTTGATTCATTTGTGTTTTAGTGAGAATGAGTCAATGTGTGCGAGTGAGAGTAGGGCCTGCTGGGAAATGGCATGGAAATAAACTCCCTCGCAGAGCAACAGAGGAAGAGGGGGAACAGACATGTGGTTCCCATCTGCCATTTGAACCTGGAGGATATGAAAAGGAAAAACATACAAAAACACAGTCCGTAATAAACACTTCAGGTTTCTCTCAGAAATCAGAAATATGCATCGCTTTGTTTGTACAATTATACATGAGCCAGACGCATGAAGCGTGCAAACAAATCCAGCAGTCAAACGTTTTTGTCACGTCAGGGGCGGTGTGTGTGACAATAGTCGCACGGCCCCGTCAGCTCCATGGCGTGAGGATGAATGGGGTTCACCGAGACACACAGTGCCGCAGCTCGCACTCGGGCCCCTCAGATGCTGTGGGAACAGCACGTCCCTTCTCTCACACACAACATTTGCTCACCCCCAAACATCTTCATTTGAATACAAGACAAGGGAGCTGCTAGGCTCCCAAATGGAAAGGAGGAGGAGAATTTGGAGAGGATGAATTAAAGACTGCTGGGTGGAAAAGGGAGGGGGGTCTTTAATGTTGGGAATGTTAAGATGTCCCTACAAAGCCTCCTGGGCAGATATCAGACTGCGATTACAGAGCGAGGCGTCTGTAATTACAGGCCATCAACTTGGCCCAGTCTGAAATTGGCGAAGGGAGTGCTCTGTAGGGATCAGGTAGGTTTCTGACCGATCAGACTGTCTCCACTTTAAACCAATCAGACAGGCATTAGACGGTATGGGTGCGCAGGGGTCAAACAGTCTGCAAAGACAAAAGGAGTCGAGAGACAATGGAAGGCTTTCAGACACGACGACGAGGGACAATAAATGCAAGGAAGTATGGATATCAGACTTAATTATTGATGCTATTGCTCATAATTAGAGTTATGGATTTGAATGACCCATAACACAAGCACAGTTTTAGCTAAAGACATGAATGATACAACTAATTATGAGAATTGTTGAGACACACAAGTCCAAAGCTTCCGTGTTTGCCATGTTCTACCAGTCAGCATACACTTTCGTCACTGGTAGTTCCTTTCGTGCTGGGCGTCTGGCTCCACAGCGCAAGCCTCTGCTGACTGCGTGCGTGCCTCGCCCATTTGGTGAGGTGTTTATAGGTTTATATACCAAGCGGAAACCACCCATAGTTTCTCTTGAAGCCAATATGGAAGTGACTTAAACTGCAATATCTTGACTGGCCACTAGGGACAGGCTCCAGAAGGGAGCAGAATTTCATTGAGCCCCATGTTAAAATGCCCAACTTTACAGAAGAAAAAACATATTCACAGCCTGGTAGAAATTGTGGTTTTGGTCTATACGGCTAATTTGGCTTTGTGACAACTGTGAGGGGGGTGATTTTTTTTTATATAACTTATTTGTTTACATTATATAAAGCCTTAAAGTTCTGCATAATTAAGGCCGTGGCCACTTTGATTGACAGGTGGATAGCCATTTATCCGTTGTCTGTAAGTCTCCACCCACATCCCGCCTCTTTGACCATTTTCTGTTATCCGGGCGTGACATACGATGGCGCGTCGCCAGGATAGCAACAGCCAGCTCGCGTCTACTTTACACTTCAAAACTGCACTTCAGAATCCAATGGGTGACGTCACGGACACTACGTCCATATTTTTTTAGTCTAAGGTTTATAATCGACACGCTTGCAATTGTGCTATTCTTTGAAACGAACGAGGGCGACTCAGAGTAATTGTTCTTTAAACCATCAGGAAACAGCGGTGAGAAGTAGTACACACTAGGCCCTACTCTGAAGTAGTCGAGTTTCACCTCTTACATGTTCTAAACACACCTCTTAAGCATGCAGAATAAGTGGATTTTGTTTGTAATAACGGCTAATTAATTAATTGTGCAGTCCTAATATATATATACCTATACACAGACACAGAGAAAAAATAAATGCCAAACCTGCAGTGTTATTTTATTATTATTAAACTATAGTATTTATTAATATTCTGGTTTAGCTTTAATATATCTTTATTTCAGTTTCAGTCTTAGAGACTTCAATACTTGTTATTTTATTTCAAATGAGTTTTGTCTACTTCTTATATTTTATTTCAGCTAGATTTCCACTAATGAGAGCGTTTTCGTCATATAATGAAAGTCAAAACAACACTGGGACCCATTGATGCGCGGCCACTGAATGGACGCGGGAAAAAACACCACTTCTCAAAATATCTATTCTAAGAATACCTTCTTTTGTGCTCCATAGAAGAAAAAGAGTCATGAGGGTGAGAAAACTGAACGTTCATTTTTAGAATCAGATTTGACTTACAGTGAATAGCACCTCAAAGTTTGAGTCAACTGTTTAATTTAACTACAACGTTTAAGAGAGGGTTGATTTCAGCTTCCAGGAGTATAGACTGACATTCTGGCCACAATTTGGTGAAAACACTGGCGTCTGTAGTTCCAACAAAACACAATAGGCTCTCTATAACGTGGGAACAATGGCAGTATGAGGGCTCGTTGTTACAGAGGGTGGTGGATCATTATGCGAGGTTAACATTTCAGGCGGGACAGAATTAAAGCATGAGGGGGCTCCAATTACCATCACATCCTCCAGAGGGGTCTTCTCTTCACTAGCACATTCAATCCTAAACAATGAAGAGAAGCCAAGCTGGAATTTATGATATCAAGAATCAGGCTCCAGATGATCTGTTCATCCCAGAGGTGACTCATGGAAGCTTCCCGCTCTAAGTGATTCCTTTTATTTTACAATTTATCACTCTCTTACATTGAATGATTGGTTCTTAATGATGTTGTAATAGAGAAATCTCCATAAGAGTCACTTGAGAGAGAGCTTCACCCGCAAAAAATAAAAAATCTTGTCATCATTTGCTCACTCTCAAGTTGTTCCAAACCCATATGCTGTTATTTTTTCCGTTGAACTGAAATGGATATTTTTCACTTAATTAGTGAATATGGCTGTCAAGCTTGAAGAAGGACCAAAAATAGTAAAATAACAGTCATCCAGATCATTTCCTATATTCCAAGTTTCCATAAAGGGTTAGTTCACCCAAAATATGAAAATTCTGTCATTAATTACTCATCCTCATGTCGTTCCAAACCCGTAAGACCTTCGTTCATCTTTGGAACACAAATTAAGACATTTTTTATGAAAGCCGAGAGCTCTCTGATCCCTCCATAGACAGTTCATGAAACTACCACTTTCAAACCCTAGAAATGTAAAAAGACATACTTAAAGTAATCCATGTGACTCAGTGGTTTACCTTATGTTATTTTGTACACGAAAAAACACTTTATTTACAAAATATTAACCTCCAAAGTGCATTAATGCAATGTCTTCTCTTAAGTCAACACAAAACGCATGCATCGTGGTGTTCTTGTGAATGCACGCTGGAGATTAATATTTTGTAAAAGTGGCAAATTACGTTTTTTTTTTTTTTTTTGCATAAACAAAACACTCATGTCGCTTCATAAGATGAAATCACATGGATTACTTTTATGTTTTCTGAGCTTGAAAGTGGTAGTTGCCTAGGCTGTCAATGAAGGAACAGAAAGCGCAGATATCATCGAAAAGATATTAATTAGTGTTCCAAAGATGAACCAAAGTCATATGGGTTTGGAAAGACACGAGGGTAAGCAATTAATGACAGAAATTTCTCTTTTGGGTCAACTAACCAAGTCATATAGCTATAGGACAGCTACAGTGCACACGCCATATGGACTACTTTTATTTTGCTTTTACACATTTTTGTAGTTTGACAGGTCTTGGTCACTATGAACTTATGTGTTTTTATTTGTATTATTCCAGTGGTGGGTGGATAACAACAAACAACATAACAATGAGTAAATAATGACAATTTTAAGTTTTGCTGAAGTATGTATTTCGATTGGAAAACCATACAAAGAAATAAGAATAGATAACGGACATGTAAGGTTAGTGATTTAACATTACAGCCAACACCACCATAACCTCTAAATCGATACAAGAACATGGAAAATATGTTTGTGGAAAAGAAAAAGACTGAAAAGGCCACAAATGTATCATATCAAACAGAGATGGGGAAACTGAACGTTGTGAGGTAAGTTAATGGGTCTATCTGTTGAACCTGTGAATTGACCAAAGCTCCCCCAACTAATGAGACCTGGATAATCTTATACCCTCAACTCCAACCGGAAAGGTACTGAAAAACCCAGATCCAACAAACACCCTCACCCCAAATCCATTCCCATGGGAAACGGATTATTTTCTATATGGATGAGAAATTGACTATCTATTCAACACTAAACACCTCAGAAAGATCATTTACTATATGAATAAATGCAAATATAGCACTGTTGGTAAGAAATATTTCATACAAAACAAGTAACTTAGCTACATGTTGTGAAATGAATAAGGCAAACTTGAAATAACGATGTTTAGATGCTGGAAACAAACAATGAAAATATTATGTAGGCAATTAATGAGTTTAAGAGACAAAATAAAAATTAAATAAACTGCAGATCCACAAAACTTACCCAAAATATGATGTTGAATCCGAATAAGAAGTATTTAACACAGCAGCTGACCTCTGCTCCTTTAAAATGATGCTGTTTTCTGCTCATTTTGTCCAGGCCAGCTAACGCTGTTGTGTTGATTCAAAGATCAGCTAAAACTAAACGGAACGGCAAAAATACGATTCGAAAAATATCCATGCATCTATATTTTAGCCCCAGAGGCTGCGACCCAGCAATACATCGCAAACCACAACACTGCACCATCAACAGACGCTTTTTCCACAGAGCTGAATTCTTCCGTTTTAACATATAAACAAGGGATGAGTACTTGAATGGGTGGGCAAATGAATGTTCCGGGTCCCCCCTGATAAACCCCGCTCGCTTTGGATTGGTGTCATGAGATTTGTTTGATATTTTAACCTTGTTGTGAGCGTCCCGAGGAAACAATCCAGAGCAATATAACAACCCAGTAAGAATAGAGAAGCGTGACACTGCAACCAGAGGACACGAGCTCACTGTCAACTGAACGAGCTGTCATAGTAAAAGTCCTGTACAATGTCTTTCACCGTGGTCAACTTTTTAAAGCGGTTCTTAAAGTTGTGTTGTGGCCATCTTGAGTAAGTAGCCTATGTTTTGTTTTAATTAACTTATATTTATAGTAATGTTATGTTTATAGTAAAATTACGTTTATAATTAATAAATAAATCGAGTGAAAATGTTTAGAATTGTTAAGATACCTATGTATTTTCAAATGCATATAGGCCTACATTGTTTATTCTTACCTTTGAATTTACGCATTGAATTTATGTTTGACTTATTTTACCCTGCTTCATATATTTCTGTAATTTTATAATTGTAGTTTTAAAAAGCCTGTATACTTTGGTAATATTGTAAATGCTGACAATCATGCATTGTTTGAGTAAAATTAAAATCATGTCTGGTCATAGGCTTTTCCCCTCCTACGGCCACAAAGGGATTTGTGGACACATTAATGTTTTAGATTTGTGGAGTAAAAGTTATAGTTTTTATTTTGAAGTATTATTCAAAAACTTTGAATAGTACTATTAGGCTACATTTTGTTCTATAACAATTAAATTAGCAAATGTTTATTTCCTATAATAACACATTGGCTGATATGCAATTCCCACACATGCTAAACATGTTACAATTTAAAAGTAAATGCACATTGTTCTTAATATAAAGGCGACAAATCGGCTGTGTGCGTGTGTGCACGCGCGTGCGCGTGTTTGTGTGCGTGCGTGTGAGTATAATTTCTTATTTTACGTCATAACTGATGTAATTGATGCGACATCGCACAAACAGTAGCATTTACAGATAACGGACGGGTTATTTTATTTTGTCGTTTCCGGTTTTTGTTGTTGTTATTCATCGTCGCTTATTGCTGCCATTGGAGCTGTTCTTATGCAGCATCAATGCAGCATTGAGAATCTCTCTGGAGAATGCAAAGCATTACCATGTTAACTTGAGTAAATGTTCTAAACACAATATAACTACTGCTCTGAGAGCTGATATTAGCTCATGAGCAGTTAATTTTATTTCACATTTGCATTCACTATCATGAATAGACTTCATGAAAAAGAACAGTCTGTCTCTTGACGTCACTGGGGACCATCTAGACGTTACTGATGAATAATATAAAATATTTAAAACATTTTTTTTTTAAAGTTATTAAGGTTTTTATTAAGATATTAAGGTTGAATAATAAAATACACAGTGCATAATTTCAGAACATATGTGGTCTTTATCAATTGTAGGCTACTTTAGATGATTTCAGTTGATAATGAATTACTTCTATTCGTCGTTAATTAATACTACTTTTTTTCTTATACCCTGGTTCCTGAATTTATCATCTGCAGTGGAGACAATTGGAATGACACCACAGTTTACCATTTTAGTCCTGTAGGTGGCGGTACTGACCAGGAATTTGTGGTGTTTGCTGACTGGATCTCTTCAAGAAACATGATTAGGCCTAACTATTTAAAGATTTTTTTTTCCATAACCCTATTGTATCAATGCAATTCACAATCTAGATTATATGATTTTAAGAGCTTGCCTATGCCTTACAAGTTTGCCTGTGCAACATAAACACAATCTGTTTCCCTAACAATGATTATATGTTGATGATGATGCTGATGATGATGATGATGATATACATTCATGTAAAATATTTCATATCCCATACATGCCACATATATCAGGACCAGAGTTCAGAATATAAAGTAGCCTACATTATTTTCCTATATAATCACACTATAATAAAGTATCTGGCTATAATAATATATTATAATATTTTATTATTATGATAATTTTCTCTCTAAAATATTAAGGGAAGTACATGAGGATAATGCATTTGTAATTTCAAATTTGAAATTAAAGTTGGTGCTTTCACACTGAAAAAAAAAAGCTTTTCTTACTTAGTATTTTTGTCTTGTTTCTAGTCCAAACATCTAAAAATTCTCAAAATGATTGTCTTGTTTTGAGGAAAAATAAATCAAAATTAAGAGAGTTTTTGCTTTAAAAAAAAAAGAAAAATAATCTGCCAGTGGGGTAAGAAAAATAATATTAAAACAAGATTATTTTTCTTACCCCATTGGCAGATTATTTTGCTTATTTTAAGCAAAAACTCTTTTAATTTTGAGGGGTTTTTTCCCCAAAACAAGACAATAATTTTGACTTGTCTAGTAAATGTTTCTTAATGTAAGAATTTTTTTGAAATTGTGACTAGACAAAGATACTAAGTAAGAAAAGCATTTTTTGCAGTGCAGCTTCAAAAGATATCAAGAAACGAAGACCTTTATTCAAGAAGATTTGTACTTGTGTTTATTCACTTAATTTAAAAAGAACCAAACAGAGAGAGATAATATCGAGGCTGGTTATTTAAACATGATATCAAACTTAAAGCAAATGTATATGTAAATTGAATAATGCATAACTTCTCCCATAATCCAAATGAAGGATAGCGCAAGTACACAGCGGCTGTAAAGCATCCTTGAAAGTGATACAATTATTCTAACCAAAGGTGCCAAGTCACTTTACAGCTGATGTCCCTGTCAATCAAAATTCTCCGTATGCAAATACTCAAAAAATCTGCTGATGCACCAACACAGATAATCGTTTTCTCATGTGCGGTGATCCAGTATTTGAGTGCAGGCTTGGCATGCATGACCCTTGAGACTTAATCCTTATGTGAGTGCTAGAATTCAGCTCAGACAGATTTCAATATGTAATTTCAGAAAGACAAACTTTTTGTATAGTGTGAATTACCTTTTACTACACAGAAATATACCAGTCAAGTGTAATGTATGCTTTAGACAGTCTACAGAGGTGTTTAAATATATGATAAACCTTACAAGTGACCCATGAAATATACTTGTGTGTAAAAAAGCTCTCCTTACTGTACCAGCATAGTGCTCAGCACCCTAAAGCCAGAAATACTTCAGTCCCTTCTATGTGATATACTGAAATGATATGAACATTAACTTGTACTGTATATACTGCCAGTTAACCTCAGCAAGAATTCTCTCTTCTCCTGTTTTGCCCCCTTGTGAAGCTGAAATATAACGAAGCAAGGTGCATTAATGAACCAGTTCACTCATGTTATTCCTACATTTCATGTGAAATCACACTGTACAGACCTCCCGATGCTTTATATTTTCACCTTCTGTCTGTGCATCAGACCACCTGTTTTGTTTCTGTCATGTATGTCAGCACTAAACTAATATGGAAACCGCACTGGATTTCAAATCACTAGCATCTTCCATTTATAGTATACGTAATGTACTGAATTTCCTAGCTTCTCTCTTATACCATAAAAACCTTGCTGTGTCGTTCTGCCTTTACATCTAAACTGACACAATCAGCAATAAGCAGTCAGTTCCTTCCAAGTTTGACTTGAGTCGGACCTACAAAATAGTGTCACATTCCAATACTCTCACACATTGTCAAAACATACTGTACAAAAAGCAAAAGGGTCAATCCCTTTTATATTTATGCAGATAAAAAAAGTGAGATTAATAACTAATACTGCTTTGAAAAGTCTTGCACATTACTTTTTATCTTTGGTAATAAGCAACAAAGTTCTTTAGTACACCTTTCTGAGTCCATGTAATGCCTTCATTTGATTACAGACTGCTGCATGAGACCAAGATGTGTGACTTTACTGAAAATTTAGCCCTCATTTATGCACCCCAAAATCATATGATTTTGATCAAATCGTTCTGTCTTCTATAAAACAAACAAGAAGATGAAAGTGAATGTGCACAGATGCTGGAATGACAGATGGCTTCAGAAGACTTAACAAAAGTCATATTCCAGCATCGCTCTCATTTACTTTCATTATGTGAATGTTGTGTTGAACACTTCCTTAGGTTGCATTTTGGTTTATGTTATCGTGTGGGGTGAGTAAATGTTGACAGAATTTTTATTTTGGATGATCTACACTACCATTCAAAAGTTTGCACTGCAAAAAAATGCTTTTCTTACTTAGTATTTTTTGTCTTGTTTCTAGTCCAAGCATTTACAAATTCTTAAAACAAAAAGTATTTACTAGACAAGCAAAAGTTAAAAAAAATGAAATAAAATAAAAACTCAAAATGAAGAGAGTTTTTGCTTAAAATAAGCTATATAATCTGCCAATGGGGTAAGCAAAATAATCAAAATGCAAATAGAAAACAATATTTTTTTTTCTCCCCAAAATAAGACTTGTCATTTTTACTTGTCTAGTAAATGTTTCTTAATGTAAGAATGTTTTGATATTTTGACTAGAAACAAGACAAAAAAACTAAGTAAGAAAAGCATATTTTTTGCAGTGGGTTGGTAACCATTTGTTTTGTTTTTTAAATGATCTCTTATACTCACAAATGCTGCTCATATGCATTAAAACAGCAATATTGTGAAATATTATTACAATTAAAAATAACTGTTTTCTATTTTAATACATTATACAATTCAATATATTCATTGTATGGCAATGCTGAATTTTCAGCAACATTTGTTTCTCAAGAAACATTCTTATTTTGTATCAATGAAACAGTTGTACTGCCTAATATTTTTGTGTAAACCACAATACGTTATTTTCCCCAGGATTCTCTGATGAACAAAATGTTCAAAAGAACAGCATTATTTTTGTAACTATGTAAAATACATTACTGTCACTTTTGATCATTTTAATGCATCCTTGCTGAATAAAAGTATAACTATTTTTTTTTTAAACCATTTGAACGATAGTGTATTTCTTATCTTGTAAAGATTCCATCATGCAGTCAACATAGTAACTGTATGTGATGTACTGCAAATCCACAATGCTCTATTTTTACATTCAATATTTAAGGGACACTTTGGTCAACAATAAAATCAGGTTGAAATATAAATCATCCTTAAGTGCTTCCTACAGATCTTCAGGCAGGCCTCCCCTCTTCACCTGCAGACCGCCGGACCAGCCACGGGGGCAGGTGTTGTAGCTGCGTACTCCGGGAGAGCGCAGACCTGAATCCTCAGACTCGACCGAGGCATCGGAGTCGGTTAGCGAGCGAGTGTTGTACAAACGCACCGGAGAGTGGATCATGCGGGTGGGCGACGGACTGGTAAGGGTGGGCGACTGAGCCCCCAGCATCCGTGGTTGAAAGGGACTGGCGGGCTTGTGTTCATAAGGCACGATCCCGCCGTTCACAGGGGATATGGGCAGACTGCGCCCGCTCGGCCCCCTGGGAGACGGACTGTTTTTTCGCTTGGCTGCATTGATGATGTTTTTGGCCAGAATGCGGTGGTTGGCTTTGTTGTCCTGGATGGCAGCTGGGGACTGGCACCTGGTTTCCCAGGGTGGAGACACGGGAGATGTGGCGGTCGGCTTGAAGATGGTTCCTGGAGATGGAGTGGTAGCAATGGGTTTGTGGATGGGGCGCGGGGAAGGGCATGTCACAACGGGCTTATGGATGGGGAGGGGCGAGGGGGAGATCGGTGTGGGCTTGTAGATGGTGCTGGATGATGTAGAGGTCATTAGAGGGCTGCTGGGGGACCAGACGGCACTGGAAAGCACCTCAGGGCTTGTGAAGCGTCGAGTGAGGTTGGGCGTCCTGGAGGTTGGGGTGGTGGAGCCAGGGCTAGTGACTGGTGCCGGGGTCTCCTCCTTAATCTGATAGAAGATTAGAAAAGAATAGTTTTAGTGGTAAGTCAACACTTTGATTTTTGGGGCTTGTATTGTTAAATACACTCACAAACATTGAACATTGATAATAAAAGGGCTCAAGAATAAGGATTTTTCTGCTTTCCATTGTTCAAATTTCTACTTGCTTTTCCAACAAACTGTAATTTATAATGACATCATAATGATCATTTTATATCTACATTTATACATTTAATTTAAGGCGTATGATGTAAGTTAATATTTTTATTTTTGCATTTTATTTAATATAAATTTAAAACAAAAAATAATAAACATACATTTTTAATAATATTAAACAAAAATTCTTATTTTTTAAACATCTAAATAAATAAATAAAAATCTTTACAACAAAAAATTTGCTAGCCAGATATATAGTAGCTAAACATTATTATACAGGAAAGTCCAATAAAAATCACACTTTTAGTTGGCAGATAATACTGGACAGCATGTTAGATAATTAGCTGACAAGGTTAAAAAGTCTACAAGCATAATTCGCAACCAAATGTCACAGAAAATAATGCACAAATTGTGGAATGCGTTAAAAAGGGTACATGATCAAATATATTTATATATATAGCTCTGATCTAATGCGACATGTGACAGCTCAGTCAACTAGCCTGGGCCAGCATACAATCCCTCACTATTGAGCCCTGCATATTTAATCATTAATCATTTATTGATTCATTTCGTATGGGCAACGTTTGTTATAAATGTAGATAGTAAGGCATGTTAGAACACAGAAATAAAGATATCATCAAGCTTGAGATACTACACCAGCAAAGCAATTCTGGGTCCAACGATTTCACAACACTACTTTTTCAAAAAGCCTAAGCTTTCTAAGTTCATGCCAGGTACCGTGCCCACGTAAAGGTAAGATCATCCTGTAAACACGGCATTGAAACACATATAACACACCTCCTGCTGCACTGCATGCAACTCTAGATGTGATGTTATCGATATCAGGCCTTCTCATGCACCCTATGATTACATCGAGCTGTTTATTCTTGTCTAATGTCTGAGTAGTTTCCCAGCACACCAGGATATCATGCCATCTTCAGATCGCTTGCATACATGCTGCCAAGACCACTAACCTTTACTGAGGTATGCATTTGCAGTGTTGAGGCTGCTGGGTATGTTTTCACCTCCAGCAAATGTGTTTTTCCAAGCATGAGGGAGGCCAGAGGTCAGGCCGTTAGCCTAAAGCTCAAGCCCACAGGGGCTTGTTTCGGCTCAGATGTGCATTTTTAGGGGCAGGCCAGGAATGTGCAGGGCACATACATATTCAGTCAGCGTTAAAAAAAGTTTCTAATTTAATTTCGGGTCAGAGCACCATGCAGCGGGTGGCTCTGATACACAAATCTTTTTTTTGTTGTTGCAAGTGTATAGATAAAACAACTCTCTGTGTGGGAAAGCTGGCCTGGGATTCTCATTACTGAAGAGAGGGATAGACACTATCAAAAACTGAAACAACTGATTATAGGGGATGCTGAAAATAGAACAAGAAATCCACACAGGAAATACAACAGATTAGTCAACAGAAGAAGATAATATAGTATGAAAACCAGACAGATCAGAAATAGAGTGTTTCATTGTTTTAATGAAACAGAATAGATAAAATCATTTGAAAGAGATTAAGCCAGAAGGAAAACAGACTGTCTGAAAACAACCAGCATAAAAATATATTCCACATTATGTGTGTAGCAATAAAGTGACTTCATTAAACTCAATTATGGCTTTGTTGAATCAGAGGTCTATGGTGTAAAACTGTATGTACACTAAATTAAGCACATACTGTCACGCAGCATGCAAGCTGTAAACTACACCTATAAATCAAAGAGAAGCATACAGAACTAATTAAGAAAGAGTACAGTACAGGTGCCGTACTATGAAGTACAGGGGCCCTCGTATCTTCCTAGTCATATTAAATTATATATTGTAGATCATAAAAGGCAAGAAGCCATCTGCTAAAGTGCTTTATAAGACAGTGCCAACTCCAACCTGAAAACTTGGAGGCAAGCTTTGGAAAAAAGACACACTGGTTTTGTGCCTAAAATATATATGGCATGAGCACAAAACTGAACTCTAGTTCCGAAACACACAGCTGCATTAAATTACAACGTCTTTGATTAAAAAAACAAAACAAGTAAGTTTCAATTTCACTTTCCCTCTGCTGGCCAGTTCATGAATTACCATTTAAATCTGTTTTAATAAGTGTAAGACCTGACATTTATTGCTTCCGCATGCAAAACTCAAAAATAAACAAGAAACAAACTGATTAAACCAACTGTGCTAGATTTAGTGTTTCCTGTAGAGCTATTTTTGTACCGTAATGCTCCCTTGTTACTTCTAAGTGGACAGTCAGTTCGATGTCCCTTTTACTTCCCTTTCAATATTCTTTGGTCTGAAGAGAATTTAAAAGCAAAGAATAGCAGAAATGGAAAGTTTTAAAAGAATGAAGATGGTTTCCACACCTGTGGGTTTATGCCAGCTTTTTTTGCGGAGAACGTAGGACGTGGAGCTTGGACACCAGAGCGAGGTGAAGCCACACGTTCTGGAGCTACATGAGACACTGGGGAACTGACGCTGCCTGCTGTGATGGGACTAAGAGGCGTCATGGGAGGCGAAAAGCAATGGGTTGACCGATAGGCGGCTGACGGGCTGTACGGTGATGGCAATGGGCTTGTTGGAAGGGATGATTGTCTGGAGAAGGAGTGGGCTGTCATGACAGGTTTAGGAGCTGGAGCAGCTCTGGGAAGAGTGCTGTAGGGATCTTTCATTGGGTTGAAGATGAAGAGGGATGAGTTGAGCTGGTATGGCTGATGTCTGGACAACTCCATCTCGATTTTAGTGCAACCGTTCTCCAAGGGTATCTCTGGTGGTGGAGCCGGAGTGGGTGTTTTGGCATTGACAGTCTTTTTCTGAGTGGCCTGCTGTACTTGAAGTGTCTTTGAAATTTGCGCACTTATATTGGAGGTGTTCACTATTGCCTTTACTCGACCGGGCATGTTGGATGGATAGACCCACGAAGGAGGCAAGGACATGGTAGGAGAGGGAGATCTCAGCTCCTTGTTGTCATGGACGTACCTTTCCATTCTCGACTGGCGTTTGGCAAACAGTTCAGCTCCTTTTCCTGAAGCATTGGTCAGGGTTTGCTCAGGCTTGTGCTCAGGCTTGTGCTCCGTCCTGGCACGCGTCCTGGAGCTTTTTAAACTCGAGGCCCACTCTGGCACCAAAGCTTCCCCGTGAACGTCCTCATCTTTGGCCAGGAAGTTTGAGGCTTCGGCCCCGAGAGCCAGCAGCTCCTCCTCCTGCGCTGCATCTGGCTGGGGTTTCGGTTTCTTCTTTTCATCTGCACCCTGCACCAAGGACAGGAGTTCGGGATTCGGAGCCACTTTTGGCTTCTCCTGAAATGTGAACATCGACTTACGGGTTGCCCGACGAGCCCGGCCCTCATCGAGGATGCCCGTTCTGATGGCCATTGTGGATCTCTTCTCACTCAAGTGTTCAGGGACAAATTTAGGCCTGGGAGCAGATGGGCGGATGTAGTAGGAAGAAGGTTGGGGTGAAGGAGCATGGGATGCATCAGGTGGAGGAGGGCTGGAGTAACTAGGGAGAGGAGGAGTTGGATATGAAGGTGGAGGTGGTGGTGGAGAGAAAACTGGTCTTGTGTGCGTTCGGTAAGTTGAAGGTTGTGGTTCAAAGTGTGTTGTGGAGTCATGGGATGGGGCTGGAGGGATGTCCATGACTTCTGAGGATCCTACTGTTGTCGGGGAGAAAAATGGCCGAGCGGTTCTGTTTATGATGGCGGGCTGTTTAGTCACCGTCTTGGCTGCTTTTCCATTGCACTGCATACTGTATCCATTCGCGATTTCTTTATTGTGCACTCCATTGGCTTCAGCTTCATCCTGACCAGTTCTGTCCATAACAACAAGGGTACTGTCACTTCTAAGAGTAACCTCATCCTTCACATCCTCTGTGAGGTCTTCTGAGAGCTCTTCATCCTTCTCATTGACGGGTAGAAAGTGTCTTTCTTGGACACTTTCTTCTAGCTCATCCTCCCGCGTAACCTTGCTAGCATCTTCCATGCCGCACTCAGTACTGCGGATTCTGCCAGCTGACCACGTTAGACGTGTCTTGAGGTTCCTGTGATTCAACTCTTTGTGCTGATCCTCAGTTGAGTGCTGTTTGTCCCATGTCTGTGGACTTTCAGAAGATGGATCAATTACATTCTCAGATGCCTCCACTCCCCCTCCGACACTCACAAGTGTGAAAGCATTCACTCTCTGTCGGCGACGGTTGAAAAGTTGTACGCCTTTAGAGTTGGAATTGGCCTGGAGCTGAGCAGCAATAATCTGACTCTTGGTACGTGCCTCCTTCAGCTCCTTCTCTGACAAACTGGCACTTCTGCTGAGGTCTATAATGGTGGAATAAAAAACAAACAAACAATCAACTCAAGAGAAAAATACAATTGTATAATACGTTCACATTTTCACACACGTTCACGTTCAGCCTTTCATTTCTCAAAGACAAGCAAAATGTTGCTCAACTTAAATGTAAGTTTTAGCACATACCACCAAGTCTTATGAGGGAAGTGCTATTTTAAAATGCACTTAATTGTTTCAGCCTAAAAAACAAAGGGTGACGCATATAATAACCGCAGTCCTGTTTTATTATAGGGAGCAATTGGACAGGTTTTGGCAAATAGTAACCTACTTTATATTTTATTTCATGATCTCACCATTCCTGTCACAATCATGTGGCGCTGTATAAGTTTCAATTTTAGTAGCAATGTGCTCAAATGGGAGTATAATTATCTTAAAAGTCAAGAGTATTATAGGCCTATGTCTTTTAAGTAATTCTAGTTTCCATGAGTCACCCTCTTAAAAAGATGAATCATATTTGACTTATAAAAGAAATGCTGACATATAAAGTTAACGTATTTTTGTTCAAAATGATTATTTTCACAGTTTGCTGTGATTCACGATGCCTGCAGGCAAACTTTTGTAGACCGCATAACGGTTTCACACATTTATAATTCTCAGAACCTCCTGTAAATAAATTGTAATGCTGATATTTGCAGTTCTACCCATAGTTTGGCAAAGATGGATGTTAAAACAGTCATCTATTTGTTGAAAATAGCAAAGGTTTATTGACTGGGCTAAAAAGCCTCATTCCTAGCTGCAGAAAGTATTTCCTTCACCATGGGCTCTAGTCCCTCCCTTAGCATTCCGCAACTGCCGAGAAAATTCCCCGCTTGAGACTGCAGCATGCCTTGTGAAATCTGTCTAAGGCACAGGAGACATCGGTTTAAATGTTAACATCCTGACAGGTTCATGCCTTTCCGTCATCACTTACAAGACAAAGTCTACATTTAAATGTTTGAACTTTGACCTGCAGTGATATACTATAGCATCAAAGTTTCAGTAAATAAAACAAGTATACTTGAAGATCCTGCCTACAAAAGAATGAGTGCCCTAAGGGAAGGAGCAGAACTTTTAAAACCCAAACCCTCAACAAACCCACAACATCTTATCCCGAACATCACATCCTGAGAAACAGACTGTTAACAATTACATCATTGGCAGAAACAGCTTCACTCACTTAATATAAGAGTGGTTAACCTGTGCAACATAAACACAATCTGTTTCTCTAATAGACCTTTGAATAATTAACTACGCAAGGTTTCCCCTTGAGGTGGTTTTCGGCTTTTATCCTCAACCTTAGACTTGGCAGCAAAACTTGCAAACGACGTTTGCAAACTTTTTTCTCCATCTAAGCAGGTAGGTCTTATTTTCTTGCCCGAGCCACAATCCGAGTTTTAAAAAGGTTGTAAAGTTCTACATTTTTTATGTGCAAGTTTGCCAGACTCAAAGGAGCTTTCATAGCACATGAAATAAAATTATAATAGAGCATGAATAATGCGCATCTGCCTTTCATTCCACCAACAAAAAACAAAACAAAAACTCCTCCTAATTTCATCAGGCCATGCAACACAACCTCTAAAACTGTGATAAAAAGCTTTTCACTTTGATTCTTTGCAGATATTCATATTTATGGCATTTAAAATAATTCACTATTTAAAATCCTGGAGCAAAATCCAATATTCAGCAATAAACATACATGTAACTTTTCTCTTTTCTTTTCATTTGGATGTATCCCCCAGTCAACCCAAGCACTTTCAAGAACAATTTATTTAAACAAATTATAAAATGTACCCGATGCCCAGTTTTCAGTTTAAAATAAATAAATGTTCCTGTTACAGAGCCAGACCAAAATTAGTTAATTTACTAAGTTATGAGTTACTGTGATTCACTGACGGCTTTCTACTTTTTAAATAACAATACAAATGTAATACATAATAATAATAATAATAATAATAATAATAATAATAGTTAAAAATGTGTTTTGCCTCAATTAAACCAGTTAATTTAGATGTTGCCACATGAAACACATGTTAGATTACAAAATAAATGTACAACCAAACTGTTAAAATACACCATGCCTGACATATATTGTCACTTTAACTTCAAAATAAGTGTTCTATTCGTTTAAACACTTGTATAAACTGTGTCTATCTGTGTCTAAAGAAAACCCAATGCAACCAATAATCAGGTTTTTTTAAACAGCATCGATTCCTTGCAAAATACTGCTCTCCTGTCACTAATTAAATGGATCAGATCTTTAATTAAGAAGATCGTATAATTTGAACGATCTATGTAATCAAACCTCAGAACTTATTTGTCAAGACTTCAGCCCATGCCACATGCCTAAGCTGCTTTTTTACGCAAATACATTTTTTAAACTTCAGTAAATATATCGGGTCACACTAAACTTCTCTTACCTCAATTAACTCTGAATACAGTCTCTTTTGTTGCTGCTCCGCAAGCTCTTCTAATTTAACTTCATGTGTTTCCTCCACTCCCCCTTTAACAGCGCGAGCCTGGGTCGGATTTCGTGTCGTTGAGAGTGATGATCTCTCGCGAGCTCCAAATGCGCATCGAGGCGGGCAGGCTGGGGCACTGGACGAGGTTTGCGCTTCCCTTTTGCTTTTTTAAGGATGGCTATGCTGTGTGACGTTCCTGGCTGACTTTTCTCCCTCTGTTTTTTTGGTTTTGTACTCTCCAAATTCAACAGTGAAGAGACAGGATACCGAAAAGACCTGGAGAGTGGGGCTAGGTGTCACGCGGGAGAGCTCGTCAGAAACTGAGGTTTTGAGCCAAAAGTTCAATTAGAAAAAAAAAATATTCTAGCTGGGGTTTTGTAGGTTGTATTATTTAAAGAATCATTAAAACCTTTTAAACTGGCCCCAACCCGACTTCTATAAAAAATACTCTTGTCCTAAACACATATTTCAAAGTTTCAGTTTACTCCTGCCTGAATGTAATGGGTTTTTAAGGGACTGCATTGTGTTTTGTTCACTAACCCAAAAGTGTGTGTGTGTGGGTGCCAGCCTTTTCCTATTTAAAGGCATAGTTCACTTAAAAATGAAAATTGTGTCATCATTTACTCACCCTTATGTTGTTCCAAACCCTCATGACCATGAAACCCATTTATTTCTTCTGTGGAAAACCAAAGCAGAAGCAGAATGACAGCCTCAGTCGCCATTCACTTTTATTGAATGGAAAAATATGCAATGAAAGCAGAATGACAGCCTCAGTCGCCATTCACTTTTATTGAATGGAAAAATATGCAATGAAAGTGAATGGTGACTGAGGCTGTCAGTCACTGACTAATTTCCAAATATATCCATTTGTGTTCTACAGAAGAAAGAAAATCACGTGGGTTTCAAAAACATTGGCGTTAGTAAATAATGAACTAACCCTTTAGGTTTCAGGAATGCAGTGATTTAAAAGCATTCCTTCAAAGAGGCGTGAGCACCGAACAAGTTTTGCACCGAACAAGTTACAAGTTATGGCTATGGCCTTGGATGCACCCAAATAATCATGTACAGAATCTGTAAGTTTGCACATTCTGTTCCAAGCTGGCCACATTTCATCAGTGTCATGCATAGAATCAATATGTCAGCTCTTTCAGAGGATTGGGTTTCAGGGGAGAGAGCCGTTCTGTGAATACGCTCGCTTGGGTGGATGGACACCTGAGCCTCAAGGGTGGAGTTCAGTTTAGACCGCAGAGGTTTGCTTGCTTAGCTAAACCATCCTACCTGACTCATAGCACTCATGCTTAAGTTATCATTAACATGAAGGAAAAGACAGGAACTTCCTCTAGCCTAAAAAGTAGTGGTAGGAATGGAAGGAAAGAAAGAATGTTCCTTGGCACTGAGCTGCCGGTGATATGTGGGCTCTCAGTTCAGACAGATGAGGGAAACTCCCTCACAGCTAGAGGATTTTGGGACCTGCCCGACCTCGGGTTGCATATCAAAGGTCAGATTCCCTAGTTGGAAGTAATTGTCCAGTTGAAGAATGGGATAAAATAACACTTTTCTCTGGGAAAAGTGAGCAAGGGTGGAGTAATGAGATTTGAACTGTTTAAAGCTACACTGTGTGATATTTTCCCCCCATCTAGCGGTGAAAAGGTATGTGACCATCCAGTGTATATTAGTTTCTGTTCCTTTCAATTCTGATTTCGTTTTAACTCCTACGGTGGCTGATTTAGTCCAAGATTAGCATGGCAATCCCCCTCTTCACATTCGACACAGTGCCATCGAGTGTTAAAACGTGAAAGGCGAAGGTGTAGCTTTAAGAACTTTAAAAAAAAAAATATGCAATTAAACCTTAATGTTCAGAAAACCTGTAGGAGACCATTTCTTACTCTTCTACCTCACTCTCATGTTGGGCTAGGGCTGGACAATATAGCCCTGAATATAGACCTTACTGAATGGTGATATACGGTATACGTCTCTCTGTTTAATGTCCAACAACAAATATTTTAGCTAAATGTATATTTTAGTCAGAATTATTGCACTCCCATTCAGTTGCACTCCACTTGTTTGATACGCATGCACTGAATTTTGTGAAGTTTAGGGGAGACTCGCTTAAGGCTCTGTCATCTGCTATTTTCAGATGCTCTCATCTCGTAATATCAAACTACTGTATATCAATATGTCAATAGGCCTAGATAAATAAATAAAAAGTTTGGGATGTGTGTGTGTGAAGTTTAAACTTTAAAGCAAAACGTCTAAGTATTGTCAAGTTATGTTTCTCACAGGCTTTATTTTACTCATAAATGGAAAAAAACCATTATAAACCTCTCAAGTGAACCAGTGAAAATTACTCTTCTGGGTTTTGAGGTCATCCCTGCCTTATCTATTGCCATATCCAATATATAGATTATGAAAATATATTGATATATCTTACAGATTTGAAACAGACTCCACCCAGCCCTTTTTAGGGGTATGTTCACAGAAAAGTATACAGATCAGTTCTGATCGAGAACACTACAAGTTTACATGTCTCATGAAGAAGCTGCAAAATGTGAATAATAAAAAAATAAGTAAATGATGTGATGGAAAAGACACTCCAAATGAGTCAGGTAATGGAAATATGGACCCATTTAATGGAAGGAGGGTAATGCATTTGGGCATAGAAGTCCTATATCTGGCTTCAATAGACAGTCTGGTAAATACTTAGCATGGTAAAAATCTTTATTACTTTGAATCCTTTTGTATATTAGGATCCCATCCAATGTTATTGTTCTTTGTATATCACTGGTTTTGTTTTGTTCTGTTTTGTTGAATAAAAAATGTGTTTCCTGTGTTAAAACAAAATTTTATGTACACCATGTGAACTTGGATAATAAAAAATAAGTTGAAAAAATTAATAAGAGGGAGCACAAAAGGGATAAGAGATCTATTCATTTTTTTAAAAAATATTATTTTGGATATTCTGCAAGAGCAAGTACTAGCTTTTAAAGTTGCGTATTAGCATGCATATTAGGATATTGGTTGTTTACTAGTACTGATAAAGCACATATTAATGCCTTATTCTACATCCTTTACTCCCACCCAATACCTAAACATAAATGCTACAAACACTATCTTACTAACTATTAATAATCAGTAAATTAGGAATTTATTGAGGCAAAAGTTGCAGTTAATAGCGAATATGCCCCATACTCAAGTGTTACCAGTAACCATGCAACCACAATCTAAATCAAAAACGAAAAAGTTAAGAACAGGGAAATTAATGCATTCGTCAAAAGTCCAAGACCACTATTGGAAATGCTTCTGTTTTTTTATTTTTCTAATTTAATACAAAATGCATGAACTCATGTGTGAAACCTGATGATCATGTGTTCCAACCATCTAGTGCTTTAATGGAAGAACATCTCCACTCTGATGTACAGTTCACATGTTCAATCTCACACAATTGCTAATTTGATTAATAATGACCTAGAAGTAGTGTAGAATTATTTTTAATTTGACTAATCCTAAAACTTTCTGGAGAAAAAAAGAAACCTTATGTGCTCTCAGACTTTTGAACCACACTGTATCATTTTCCAATTTCGTGCTATATCAGCATCTGGAGATGCAAAAACAACAAGCATAACATTCTGCATCTCATCAAATCATGATGCTGTGTGGAGACATCCGTCCCATACAAGGAGAGAGAGAGCAAAAAGGAAAGAAAAAGAGAGAGAAAATGCTGACGTTTACTTCAGCGTCTCTTCCTAGGAACAGTATGAAACCAATATAAAGTGACGGAATTAGCTGTTCCATCTCAGCCTCTCCACTTCCTCCCCTCTCGCCATTTTACACACTCCAAAGCTGTAACAACGTTAGAGCAACCTCTTGAATTCTGCAAAAATGGTTTTGGACTGGTTTTGGTTTTGGGTCTGAATTCTCGTCAGAGGAGCTGTAAAACCCCTCTGTCGCAGTCACTGGTGTGAACTGCCGCTTACAGAGGGTGTCTGGTCATCTGCAAACCTTATTATGCATTCTTTCCAGATAATACTACCCACAGCTTGAGCATTATGGTAAGTGGGTATGAACTGAAGAGCTATTACTGTACGGCTCATCTGTGGCTGTGAGGAAACAAATGTGTCATTGAGGGTTCAGTAAGAGCTGATGTCTAAACAGTTAGAGGATAGCAGCATTTTGCATTTGTCTGATAATGTTTATATCTCTCAGAAATGTAAGGCCTGTAAATCCGTTCAACTTTTTCTTGACTCCTTTATTTCAATTTGATTACATGAATCTTTGGAATACTTGATTCTGATTAATCCCAACACTAAATTATAATTTTTTAAATTATCATATAATAGTGATTCCCAAAAATATTTACTTGAAGTCCCCTTTAGATTCACAGGTAATATTTCAAAAATTGTACAACACATTTTGTGTTCATGGATCTCTGATAGTGGTTATGGTCATATGATATTCAGGTAAATGATATAAAATTGTGTTTTTTATTAATTGCTATCATTTAGTTGATTTCCTTTGTTATTAGCTTTTCATCAACTCACAAATCACAATATAATATTTTACACTCGATATTTCATGTGCATTCATTTATTTGTTTAGTAAGCAGCCACGTTTGAGTTTTGATCTCCTGCTGTCTATTTTGTTGTACAATATTCCTTGCTTAATATACTGAATTGATTCAGGTATACTGTAATATATCCTGTTCTTTAGATTCAGAGTTGTGAACAAGAAGAAAATATTTACTTGTTTTCCGCTCCATCTGGCAAGATATCAAGCCTGGCTTTGCTTTGACCCCGCAGTGGTTATCTTTTTCCAAGATGTTAGTACCGTGCCTCTCCAGGGACGTCTGTGCTCCAGTTTTGACGAGGGTGGAGGATGTTGTAGTGGTAGGCCCACCCCAGCTGTCCCCTCTTCTTGCAGGCTCATGCTTGCACTCCATTCCGGCTGCGTCGCTTTTCCTCGTGTAAGAGATGCTCTTCTTTCACTTAGCCTGGGTGTGACAAAAGCTTTCTTTTTCTCAGCTGGGGTGTAAGTTTGGCTTGTATGAGGTGGTTTTTGGGATCCCTGGAACTTTTATGCTTCCCGAATTGTAAAGAAACAAGGATCAAACGCAGGATCAAAGTCAAACTAAAGCTCTACATTTTGCTGGACGTTTTCTTCACGGTAATCCTTCGGAGTAGACCCGCTACTGCCCAAAGATGAGCTGAGAAATGCACTTTTACTTTCAGAATCCACACAATATTATTCAAACTTTAACAAGACCTCCCTGGAGGTACTTCTCAATCCACCCTGGACCCGTTCCCATGGAAAAGAGCCAAGAAAATTTCACAACTTGGAAATGCTCTTTCGCAAATGCGGCAAAGGCTGGAAGACTATCAGCTGTTCTATTTGCGTCTGTTTTCGATCTCTCATCCAGATATTTGTCTTTCTTTTTTGAGTCAGTCACCAAAACATGTCCCTTGAGTTTATCGCAATTCCTCCAAGACAGACTGTTTCTTTAAAGGCACGCGTAGCCCCTGCTTTTAAAACTTTTCAACAATGTCAAGATGAAGGGCAGCGCTTGGTGCTTTCCTGTCGTTTCATTAGCACATGAAAAAACACATTCAGCTGAAAGGTCGTCCAAACGTTCTGACTGAAGCTATTGTAACCGCTTAACTTTCAAGCAAGGCTGTGCTCAGTCCATATGTTTGTATTCTAAACAGATGGTTTCTGTAGTTTTCGTTTTTTATCCTCGCAATACTGATCAAATCTCTTTGGGTAGCTTGAGCCAAGTGATATGATCTCTAACCCACCATCAGAGCAGACACATTGTTTATTTTGCTTTTTATTCAGATTAGGTCCAAAGAGACTCCTCGGGCAAGTATATGGCATATCCAGACAGGGCTTAATGTCTTAACCTCTAGTTGTGTCATAGAAATTAAAGGCCACTGGATGAACCTCTGCTGCTGCCAGGATCCAAGCAGTCGTCGATCTTCCTTTCAACTGCGACTTCCTGAAACATACAAGATGCAAACTATGAGTCAACATTAACTATTATACATTCATAAAAATAAAGAATGTCCTATAAATGACATCCAGATACCCTACTACATCATACATCTCATTAAAGGGTTAGTTCACCCAAAAATGAAAATTATTTCATTAATTACTCACCCTCATGTCGTTGGACACCTGTAAGACCTTCGTTCATCTTCGGAACACAAATGAAGATATTTTTGTTGAAAGTTGGTGGCTGAGAAAGGCTTCAGAAAGGCCTCCATTGGCATTAAGTACATTTCCACTGACCCACTCACAAGACCCATTAAAGGCATTAAAAACGTCGTTACAAAGTCCATCTCACTACAGTGGCTGTACAATAATTTTATAATGCGACGAAAATAGTTATTGTGCGCACAAAAATCTAAATAACTATTTAATCCACCAAATTATTGACGTGAACTCGATGCATGCGCGAGAATATGATGCCGCCGTTCGAATCATAGCAAATACATGACCCGGAAGAGAAGGAGCGCCGCTATTGCGTGAGTTCCAGGTGAGTTTACGTCAGAGACAATAACTTGGAGGATAAAGTCATTATTTTGATTTTTTTTTGCGCACAAAAACTAATTCTCGTCGCTTCGTAAAATTATTGTACAGCCACTGTAGTGAGATGGACTTTGTAACAACGTCTTTAGTGCCTTTAATGGCTCTTGTGAGTGGGTCAGTGGAAATGTACTGAATGCCAATGGAGGCCTTTCTGAAGCCTTTCTCAGCCACCAGCTTTCAACAAAAATATCTTCATTTGTGTTCCAAAGATGAACGAAGGTCTTACGGGTGTCCAACAACATGAGGGTGAGTAATTAATGAAATCATTTTCATTTTTGGGTGAACTAACCCTTTAAGCGTTTTCAATTAGAACTAGTTTAGGTGAGAAACCAGGAAAAATTCCAAATGAATGAAGGAGGGGTATTTCCTCTGGCCCTGTGCACTTGATATCATTTGTGAAAATGACACCCCACCCATTGTCAAATCTGTGGGAGGAATGGACTGCATTTCCTACATGTGAAGTTGAAACAATGCATATCTCATTTTCCTGAATAATATCAAGGAGACAGGATAATGAAAGGAACAGGTGTTACCCAATTAGAAGTTTTTTAACTTTATAAAATGGCCTGTTAAGGAAGGAAGGTCAATATTTTTCAAAGCTGGAAATCTGTGCCACAAAGTTTAGGAGAAAGATTCCCCAGATTTCAATTGGAATAAATGAGGACAGATTTTAAGGACTGGTTCCACAGACAGGGTTCAGACTAAGCCAGGATTAGGCCTTAGTTCAATTAGGACATTTAAGTAGCTTTTATAAACATGTCTTTTATTTAAAAAAACAAAAAAACAACTTACTGTTGTGCATCTTAAGACTTGATATTTTAAGATATGTCAGTACAAGTTGCTTTCAGTTAAAACAGCTTAAACATGCATTTTAACCTGGGACTAGTTTAAGGCTAATCTGTGAAAATGAGGGCCCATTTTATAATTCATTTAACTACCCGATTAAACGATAAGGGTGGAGTCACTATATAAAACCATTCGCAATGCCACAGTTGTCGATTTTGTCAATTATGGAAATTTCTGTTATAGGAAAGGCTTTGACTCAAATGTGAGTCTATGCATGCTGAAACAGGACAGTGTGTTAATTGGCAATTGTACAAATAACACAGTCTAGTCTCAATAGCACTGAATCACCCTGTCAGCTGAGTGTTGTCTCTCTCACATCCTGTAGACTACAACAAGGCCGAGAGTCATGTAAGGTAATAAGACCCCATTAGTCTTCATCACCCTCTTTCAAACACTGTTTTAACTAATAACACCTATGACAAATGAGCAGTCTTGCAGTGATTAGCTTGACCCCCGTGCGTTTATGTTTTGGAGTTTATGTCACGCCCACTCCAACTTAAAGTGGCCACAAAGAAGACACCCACTGTTCAAGCCCTCCCTGCCATCCTCCTCAAATAAAGACAAACAACTCAAAACAAACACTCTCGCCCACAAAAGCCTCTCACAAGCTCTCTGCCTTTCTCTGCTTTGGACGGAACATAGCAGTTGCTTTGTTTTGAAATGCATTACTTTGAGTAATGTGACCTTTGACAACACTTTATCCTTTGATGGTAGATACTAATGTTATACAAATCGAAAGCTGTACAGACTGCATATAAGTACAGATACAGACAGGCTAATACATTTTGCCACTTATTTAAAATATACATACACGCCAGAGCTGGACAGTAACTAAATACATTTACTTGAGTACTGTACTTAAGTACACTTTTTGAGTATCTGTACTTTACTGGAGTATTATTTTTTTCTGGAAACTTATGACTTTTACTTCACTACATTTGAAAGACAAATATCATACTTTTTACTCCACTACATTTCTATCTAGGTCGAAAGTTGTTTCTGTAGCAGCTCTGAAAGTCGGTGGATGATTTTTTCCTTCTTTAAAAGGTTTTTTTGTTGTTGTTGTTGCAGACAGTCTATCAGGAATCACTCTTATACATTTCCTCAACTTTTTTTGAACACTGATCAGTTCATAGCAAAATGGAAGAAGACTGTTCTTAGGCACAAGTGTGTGCATCCATAGCCATAGTTTGAAAATATGTTTCAGTTTAACAAAAAAAAAAATTAAGATTAGTTTAGTTGGCATACACTTGGTGCATGCTTTATAAAATATTAAACATATAAACATCTGGGAGAAAGAGAAGAGTAAAGTTGGGAGAATATCAGATGTGTATCAGTGTATTCGGCCTTAAAGTGACAGCAGCTTTGTAAAGAGCTTTGTAACTTATATACAAGTATTTAAATTAGTTTAAGTTAGTCGTATGGTAGTATGTCAGATAGAGCATCACTGAATGGCTTAAACCATGATGACAGTGTATATTTATACAACAATAATAAAATAATGCATTGGCATAAAAAAGGAAATTTACTTTTATACTTAAGTACTTTTGAAAACAAATACTTCTGTACGTTTACTCAAGTAAAAATCTGTTTTTACAACTTTCACTTGTAACAGAGTAATATTTGACCAGTAGTACTTTTACCTTTACTCAAGTAATAGAGTTGTGTACTTTGTCCACCTCTGATACACGCACTAACGTTTTAAAATATTAGAGTTAGTAAAGAGTTAGTAGAGTTCTTTTTATATTATACTGTAAAAAAAAAAAAATCAGGCCCCATTTTCTAGTGACTGATCACATCTACATTTTTTAGTTGGCCAAATTGAATTTATGTGAATTAAATTGCATCAATTCACAGAAATTCAGTTTGGCCAACTGAAAAATTTAGATGTGATCAGTCACTAGAAAATGGGGCCTGATTTTATATATATATATATATATATATATATATATATATATATATATATATATATATATATATATATATATATATATATATATATATATATATATACTTTAATTTAGCAAGGATGCATTGAATTGATCAAAAGTGACAGTAAAAAGAGTTGTTGCGAAGGATTTCTATTTCAAATGAATGATGTTCTTAAAGCTTTCTATTTAATCCTGAATCGTGGAGAGAAATTGTCATAGTTTTCACAGAAATATTAAGCAGCACAACTGTTTTCAACATTGATAATAATAAGAAATGTTTCTTGAGCACCAAATCAGCATACTCAAATTATTTCTGAAGAATTATTTGACACTGAAGAAAATGTTCTAAAAGTGGAAATAAAATGCCTAATGAAATTATATTTAATAACAATAAAAGCATTTATTAGAGGGTTAGGTTTAGGGGTAAGCATTGGTGTAGGAAGTGCTTCCATTTAATCATTTTAATAAATAAAATAATTTACACTCTAGTTATTATTGCGCCCTGTTGATGTACAACAATACTGAGGTGCAAATCGATGTATCTGTCAAAATAAAGTTGCATGTAATTACCATTTACACATATTGCAAATAACTGCCACTTTGACATGGTGTAAATTGGTGCTATTTTGCTCAGTAAATAGCATCTACAGCTGTTTGCACTTGGTGTAAATAGCCTCTATCACTATTTGCCCTTAGTGTAAATAGCAATTATCACTAAGAAAATATGCTATTTTCACATGAGTGTAAATAGTATCTAGTTGTTATTAGTGTAAATTGCATCTATCGCTAGTTTTCCTTAATGTAAATAGCATCTTTTGACACTCCCTTGAAGGCTGAAAGCTGGTTTAAGGAATGTTGAAAGCTGATGCATCAGAGCATTTGAACAACAAGGTAAATCTCAAAGATTTGCAGGGGAAAATGTCAGCCAAACAATAAATCTTAATCTGTTTTAAAGTGTCAAAGTAGGCTTATCGTATCTGATTTCACTCTCCAGGTGTTTACATTACATTGACTTACCAGCCTACCTGTAAGGCTCCCTCACAGATCTCTAACGATTTGCCATCATTTGATTCATGACTCATTCCAGTCCAGTGAGGGCATTCTTATTCTCCCACCACATTCTATATAAACCACCATATAGAAATCTACCCAACACATTCCGTGTGTTATCAGTCCTGAGGCACCGGATACAGGTACTGGGAGATAGTATTTGTGTGTGTTTTGGCCTGTATCCGTTACAGTGCATAATATGAGCAGTAATCATGTACGTAACGGTGTCTGACACAGCGTTTTGATAGACCTCCGAGGCCCGACAGGTCTCTCTAATCTCCCAGATCCATTACAGCCCTCCAGGGCCAGATCCTTCAACCGTACGCCGCACTACAATGCAGAGACCTGCTCTTCAACTCGGCTTCTTCCGTACAAAGGCCTATTGAAGCACCTGTAAGTGGCCTGAAAAAATAATTTGGGGGTTGCACTCTACATTTGGCATTCTTTGAGAGCAATTCTCAGCAGATAGCCAGCATGCCTTGGCTTGCACAAGTTGATGAAAGACAGTAAAAACACCATTAGTGATAAACATCAATGAGGCTCAGAGACATGGTGCCTGCTTCATAAGGGTACTAAGTATATAGCAGGCACATTTTTAAATTATAAAGAAAACTACTTCTCACAACGATATTTCATCATAATGTGCAGCGTTGTGCATTCAATAGCAAAGTCTGCAGAGAATCACTAATAAATAAAACCACATGTTATAAACTATAAATACTGCATCAGTTTCAATTCAAATTTAATGATGCATAAAGGCATAAAAAAGAGAAAGTATCCTCCTCTAGCAGTTCCAAATAGCAGATACAACTTTAGTACTATTTGAAAGCTGCAGCTTAATAAGTCCAGCAAATAATGACAGCAAATAGAAGTTCAGATCAGATAAAGGTTAGAGACAGATGCTCAGCAGAAAGTCTCCGCTAAACAGAACCCCTGCCTAATGTATAAGTCATTACTGTCGCTAAGAAACACCAGCACCGGATATTCGTTCTACTGTTACAGCACACTGCTCAAATTTATCATCATAAGAACCGCACGCAGGCAAGACAAAAGACAGCCAAACACAGCCCATCGCCGGTTAAATTATCCCTCCACCAGGAGGAGAAAAAAAGTTAACTTCCTTAATTTATTCAACCCAAATATTTAGAAAGATCGACTTCAGAAACATTCCTCGGTTGCAGCTGGCTACCTCATGCAGTAGGTCCTTCAAGGATGTCATCTGCGATTCAACAGGTGAAAAAAGCTCTTCAGTGACAACACAACGCCAGGAGAAACTCAATGGAAGCTCTGGAGCTGATAGTAGACTCACCTGTACTCCCAAATGCTTCGGTGTGTATGTGATGGCTAGTTTGTACAGCCCCTTTTCAGGTCCTTCTTGTATTCACCTCCCCCTCTGTCTCACATGCAGTTACTTTCTCTCTCTCTCTCTCTCTCTCTCTCTCTCTCTCTCTCTCTCTCTCTCTCTCTCTCTCTCTCTCTCTCTCTCTCGCAGACAGAAAGAAGGGAAAAGGGGGTGTGGACGAGCAGGAGTTGGAACACAGAGAGTTCTTTGTCTGCCTTCTTCATATGGTTTCCTTCAAGCATGCATACTGAACACATTATACCATTATATATTTTCATATTTAAAGAAGGGGTGCTTGAGAAACAGTGTGCACTTTGCTCTTTGTCCCGCTCAGATTTTACACCAAATGGAGGAATAAAACAGACGCAGCATATGCATGCACTAAAACTTCCTATGAGGGCTTGTTTCGGATTGCTATGAGTTATAAAAAGTAACCAGTGTCGAGTGTTTTCTCAAGAGGAGAATAAAATCAAACACAAAAGGGCCATGCAGATTGGTTTCACAGACATGGAGAGCCCCTGTGATGATTCTTGAGCCTGCATGTTGAAGCAAAGTAAGACACTTAAAGCCTCAATGGGATGGGATCTAAAGCCCACTGATCTTCTGACAGTGATGTCTGTCTGAGAATAGACATTTGAAATGGAAAACAGGGTATCTGTAGCAGGACATATTATTAGATTACAGGAAGATTTCAGGGTTATTTTAGGGAAAAGTATCTTTATGACATCCCTGTGTTGTGTGCAACTGTGCAAACTAAGCTCACATTTATAGTTTGAAGTGTTTTCTCAAAGTTGAAAAAAACTCACTGCTAATCGCTCTTGTCTGAAACACTGAGCTCTTTTGTCGATCCATCAAATATTTGCTTCTGTTTTGAAATGTCATACCTGGGTGATATTTGAGGCCTCCAGCCATATTCAGACCACCATTTCAGTAGTACACAGAAGGGCGTTTGTCACCAAAAACTGGGTTGTAACTTTAATAAGAAGTACCCATGATAAGAAGTATCAAAAACAAGTTCTTCGCAATATTTACTCTATATTATATACACTCAAAGGATTATTAGGAACACCTGTTTAATTCCTCATTAATGCAATTATCTAATCAACCAATCACATGGCAGTTGCTTCAATGCATTAGGGGTGTGGTCCTGGTCAAGACAATCTCCTGAACTCCAAACTGAATGTCAGAATGGGAAAGAAAAGTGATTTAAGCAATGTTGAGCGTGGCATGGTTGTTGGTGCCAGACGGGCAGGTCTGAGTATATCACAATCTGCTCAGTTACTGGGATTTTCACACACAACCATTTCTAGGGTTTACAAAGAATTCCGTACATTCACAAAATGTTAGATCCGGTTCATTCATGTTCTGAAAATTAAGTTTGTCAAATAGTTGGTATTTATCCATCTTTGCGAATTCTACTCACTGTAAGTTTCTCCACACTCCAGTTATTGTTGTAAACTAGCCTGAGTTGTAAAGGCTCCACTCTATTCTGAGGGGGCGGGGAGCAGCAGCTCATTTGCATTTAATGAGAACCACACAAAAACAGTGTTTTTGCTGCCACCCAAATAGGGGCTTTCAAAACACCCTATAATAAATAATCTGTGGTGTAAACTTTACAGACTCCTTCTGGGGACACCTGAGACATATTACACTCTAAAAAATGCTGGGTTAAAAACAACCCAAGTTGGGTTGAAAATGCACCGACCCAACAATTGAGTTGTTTTAACCCAATGGTTGAGTTGTTTTAACCCAGTGGTTGAGTTGTTTTAACCCAGTGGTTGGGTTAAATGTTGCTTAAGACAACCCAATTGCTGGGTAAGAACAACTCAACCATTGGGTTAAAACAACCCAGTTGTTGGGTCGGTGCATTTTCAACCTAATTTGGGTTGTTTTTAACCCAGCATTTTTTAGAGTGTACATCTTGTGAAAATGTATTACAGGACCCCTTTAATCAGTATGGGGGAAGTTTGTTCAATTTAACCAGCGGAATCCGAATGCTAATTTAGCTACTTCAATTCTTGCATATATATAGAAGGAATCATAGTTTGTATTCTGTCCATCCTACATTTTCAAATCATGCATCAGTGCATGCAAAGATAGCAATATTGTCAACCCTTCAGTGTAAAACAGACTCTTTCTTTCTTTTCTTTTTTTGACTCTATTCAATCTATCACTCCCACCTTAGCAAACCTTTTTTTTCCCAACGCCCTTTTTACAGCTGGTCATTGCGTTTCTTCGCTCACCAGTCTAGCGTGACTTTCTCAAAGGGCAGCTGTCTGTGTGCATCTACAAGTGTGTGTGCCTGCTCTAATGTAGCCTCTGTGTCCATGTGTGGCTGAACGAACCAGTGGAGGAAATGTTAGAACACATTCCATCAAATCTGGGCTTTTCTTCTGAAGAGTGTGTGGAATTTCCTAAGTGTTCTGGTTTACATTCTCCTCGTTTGAGTCTGTCTGATACTGCGAGAGGGCCAGAGCAGAGCAGTCGTCTGATTGGAGTCATACGTAGCCTGCAAGTGAACCTATCTGTCCCCCTTTTCCTGGAGACCACCAAAACCCTGTTGAGAGATGAAACTGAATCCATTGGAGTTAAAAAATGTTTGATTATGCTCCACCGGCAATTGCAAAAGCCCCACGGGTGTCCAGGACTTCAAGGAGGTCAATGACAACAATGTTATCCAGATATTCTAGGCTCACATAGCCAGACAAAGTGACTAAAAGAGCAAAAGGTCTCGTCCACATTCCAGCCACAAGCTGCCGATTTAAACAGGAAGAGGCCGACATGAAAAGTGACAACCTTAATTTTTCAGGGGCTTTTTTCATGGCATTTAAGAGTTTGTTTATTTGAAACACCACAAAAATAGAACATTGACGAGGGGAAATCATCAAAATAATAGCAATGATCAGAAGTACAGTCGATTTCATAGATAAAGTAAAACAATTTTTTTTTTGTCGCAGTGCCTCTAAATTCAACATACCAAATGTATTTTTCATATACTGTATATATCAAAGATGTACACTAACCTGGCAAACATCTTCAAAACAACAACAACAAAAAAAAAGATTAAAAAAAGACAATCAGATTACAGTTTACAGCTTATCAGCATATAATATTCATCAGAGGCCATCAAATGGACTGTGGGCGGTTCAAGATTGTTATCTGAGACTGAGACCATCCAACCCCTGAAGCTTACTAGTTTGGTTCTAGCAATCAGGGCCTTTTGGAGCCTCTCTCCTTTCACAAGAACTTTTCCCACTATATCTTCATCAGAATGACTTGAGTTGATTTATCCCAGAGCGATCAGCACCACAGACACTGCAGGGCCCACTGAGCTGCGGTCTAGAGCAAAGCGCGTAACATACGGCGTGCCTCGACGCGGTGAAGGGTGTGGGTGTGTGATTGAGCAATGACGTGAGAAATCAAAAAGTCAAAGTCCCCGAGAGCAAGCGACTGGGCGTCTTCATGTGGCTAAAGCTCCTCTACTCCCTTCCAAAACCTCAATCAGGCTCCATTCCCCTACACCCCACTCCCCAACCTAACTTAAAAAGCACTGCAACATCTTTGTTTTATGGAGCATTTCTTGGCCTCTGGAGGTGTTTTAAATGAGTTCCTAAAACAAACGCTTTCACTGCTTAATGTGTATTTATGTCATTTGTCAAGAGGGAAGTACAAATCAAGACCAAGCCTTCTTTAGTCTACATGGTTCCTGCGTCAAAGAGAACTGTCCAGACCGCAAAAAAACCTGAGGGTGAGAGCGGTCGGTGCTGGTTCTGCCAGCAAATCAAGAGAAATTCCTAAAAAATATGAATGTGCATTACAAATCTGGATTAATCATAAGACACACTTGGAAACAATCACTCCTATTTGGTTTCTTACAGAATGCTGTTTTGATAGCTTGCCTTATTTGACACATACTGGCTTTGCTGCGTAATCCATCACCACACATGATATGATTTTACACGGGCCAACGCAAACAAATGGCAGATATGGCCATGAAATCATTTGTGCAATAAACAGAGACTAGGAGCCAGGCCTTCTATGGGTGCAGCACTGTTTTTCCACACATCTTGCCAATCGCAGGTGTGTTAGTGTTAATGCTCTAGAAAGATTTTCCACCACACTTTAGAGTCAGCACCTGGAAACTCTGAAACATCTCGTATTGAACGCTTCCTCCCACCGATCGATTCATCTCCACAAAGCAAGGACCTTCCATTGCTTTTAAACTCAATTTACACTTTTAACCACAGTGAGATTCTTTGTCTATGCACATTTTTCAAACACAAAAAGCTAGAATTCATTCTCATACTCCTAACTTAGGTCAAATGTACATTTAAATGTGTCATGACATGATGAATTACATTTCTCTTGATCCTTTGACAGTTATTTGTAGCATCTTAAAATCTCCTTAGTAAAAAAATAATCTATATAACCCAGCTTCAAAAACTGCTTTTCACACAGGCAAATGCATTTGCATCATCGAACAATAAGCCCCACCCACTCGCTTAATAGCTGACACTTGTCAACTTGTGTCAAAAGCAAATAGAACGCTTTTTAATTTGTTTGTTTTTTTTGCCTGTTAATTTTTTATTTATTTGTTTGGGTGTGGGGATGAACAGGACACCCAAACAGGACAAACAAGACAAATAGAACGGTAAAGAACATTGCTTTGATGCATCCTGTCCCGGATCATGTCAGAGAGTAATATGTTAGTTAGGATCATATGACTGAAGATTGTTGTGTAAACAAGGAACAGTCTAATGGAGATGTCACAAAGACATTTCTATTGAAACATAAAGATTCCATCTGCTGCAGTGTCTATAAAATAGACACTGCAGCAGATGGAAACAAAAAAAAAAAAAAACTAAAAAACAAAAAAAAAAAACAGTTTTATTTGGATAATGTGAGAAATCGGATTTCTGTCCCTCCAATGTAAGTTCACGTACCCAAAACTTGCATAAGTGCGTTCTGGTAAATGTTGTTATTATTTGAAATCACCAAAAACAAACACGCCCCTACCCCCAAAAGGGTCTCGGCCCTATTTTAATAGCTCCTCCCCACACTTATGTAACCCAGGCAACCCAGGTACATTTTTTACACATACTGTTAAATGTTTTAAAACCTTAAGATATAACATAAGTGTGTTGTGTACATTGCTTAATCATAAGCTTGTTCAACAAAGCTTGTTCAATATTTAAACAAAGGTCTTTTCATTTTCTTAAAATACCTCATTTAAATAATCGAATATTCGATTTTTACATTACATTTTACATTTATGCATTTAGCAGACGCTTTTTTCCAAAGCGACTTACAACTCAGGAGAAACAAGAAGTGATCCGTCAAGAAGAGGCAACGAAACACAAAAAGTGCCCTAAATACCAAGATTTGTACACTACTCAGAGTAGCAAAACTCAGAACTCAGCACTACTCAGATTTTTATGAGCCCAAATATTTGAATACAATATTTTGGGAACATGCCCATCCCTAATTAGGAGTATAGTATCTTACTTGTCGGACACGTTTTTTGAGCTGACACTTGAAACAGACAGTGATGAGATTTAGATGCGCCATACGGTGTGGAAATTAACGGGTCTTTATCATCGCTAAAGTGAGCGACAATACGATCGCAAATGGACAAACAAGCTAACATGACACACGAGCATATTCAAGCAAAAGCCAGCATATATTAGCTCTCGGCTAATGTCCTCATGTGTGTGTGTTGAATAATAATGTGTACTGAGTCCTTCTTGCTGATTGTCTGCAAGTTTGTTATTGGACTTGGCCCGAGTCCGTTTTGTAAAACGGTTTTGAAATAACACAATATGATTTGAATGATTTAATCCGTCTTCTGAAGAGACACAATCTCTTTGTAAATGTTTAGCAAGCAATTCTGAGCTTCCATCTACCACATTTGATGTGCTTTATGTATGATTAATCAGGTGACATAGCAACTTTTTTTTTAATCAGGCACGCAACTTTACAGTTCCCGCTGGATTTCGTCCTCAGCATATAAGCCTAATTAAGCCTAAACCTCATTGTCTGGCCATAGGTCATATTTTTAAAACATTGTTGATTCGAGGAAGAGGCAACCAATCAAAATGCTACGTGAACTGAACCAGTCAGTATGTTCATAGCCCAAGTCCTACCCCCGAGAGTTCCTGAACTTTGAAAAAGTACTACCTCATTCTTTTGTAAAGGAAACTTGCGTAGGAACTTTTTGACGGACACACTTTTACCCAGAACTTTATTTAGACCCTGGTCCCTGTGGTTAAAACACACAGAGTACCAGCCCAAAGTCCCAAGTTCCTGGGGAAAGTTCCTGCTGTGGAATGTGTGTTGACAAACAGCATTAAGTACAGGCTTACACTCGTTTTTACACTGAATTTTGCATGAAATGAGAAAAAGAAGAAACGAAAAGAATACAAATATGGAAGACAAGGTGGTTGGGGAAAAGCTTTAACCTTTCTTGCGTTCTTTCACTCTCTCACTGTTTCATTGGTTGTTGATGACTAGTCAGCCATTTTTCTCTTAAAATCAACCTTACTCCTAGCCTGACAAGCCAGACCCACATCAAGATGTTTGGTCTGGAAACTCACCATTGACGGCTCAATCCGAGGGGCGGGATAAACGGTTGTCTATCAAACTCCCTCTGCACGCGATAGGATAGCGCTACACCAACCAGAGCAACGAAGCTGAAACAGAGCTTGTTGAAAGATTAAACATTCAACGGCAAAACTCAGAACATATCTTCCCTTTTTAAGAATGACTTCAGTGCCGTTCTTTGTTCTTTTCTCAGAGAAAAGCTTAACTCCAAGTCTTCCAGAATCACGGTCAAAGCTGATTCGAAAGACCGCCGTTCACCAGTTTCTGTGTTTACTAGAAGCACGCAAACGCAACTCGGACCGATGTTATCGGCCCTGCAAGAGTTAGGCGATTACAGCTCAGAAGGGTATTGAGAGTTGCTAGACGACACTCGCAGGCAGATTAGATTTGCTGCCACTAGGGTGCGTCTAGATTTCTAGGCTACTTTACTCTGTAAAAAGGTTCGAAAATATTCAGGTGGGACATGACAATCAAAACTGTTATAATGAGCACATACTATAGTTTATAGTATGTGCTCATTGTAATAGTTTGAATTGTCCTGTCATGCCTAGATATTTTCTTACCATTTACACATTTGATTTATGGAACAATAGACACAGAATTACAGGGCATTGAGGAATGGCTGCCAGCACTGTTATGCGTCTTAATGATGCTAATATGAGAAAGAATGAGAGGAAATGGGTGGGAGCTTTTCCTCAGAATGGCACGGACACCTCTGAATTCCTGGCGGAAAACTCACATTACCGTTACAATGATAACCAGTAAGTATCGCTGCATGCTGCACCCTATAGTGAAATACTTGGGAATGCATTTGTTTTTTTAAGTTGTTTTAATTACTGTACACATTTAGATGATGGTGTTTAGTCACAGGGTAAGCAAAATTTCTGGATGAACAGGGACAAAAAGAAAAATTATGAGTTGTTTTTTAACATGCCCTGGGAAAGAACTGAAGTACAGATGAAAACCAGAGTGGGACAGACACTTTCCTCTTGGATTGTTTTGATCCTCGTTTCCTAGATTGTAATCAAAATCATTCCAAGATGTAAATAAACAAAATACCTCAGAAACAAGCTGAAGTTGTGCTCAAAGACCTGAGGTGAATTCACTAAACAGTTGCATACCATATTTTATTTGAAATCCCTGAACTTCTTCACCAACTGCAATACAGGGTCAGCTTACTTTATCTGTGTTTATGCTGTTATCTAGTTTGCATAACTGTTTTATTGAATCAAACGCTACAACAAGCAGAAATAAACAATGTTATCGAGCATAACTCTTTCTTAGCGAAATCCCTCTGTGATATAATGGGAAAGTCGTTTAAAAAAATGCAGTTTTGGTTCTGATTTCTCTTAACATGTCCGGTTCTTTTGGCACTGGTAATTTGTTTATTTATTTTTTTAAATTATATACAAATTTATTGTCAAATGATTACATAATTTCATTAAAAACATGTTTGATTTAAAACAATTTTTGCAAAAGGTGTTTACATATTTAGGATGCAACATAAATGCAATCTATAATAAAACTTTATTAAACTTTTTTTTTTAAAAGTTCAATATTTAATTCAACAACTTACAAAACCTTTAACTATGTTGTCATATAAAGAACTAACTACACTGATTAAAGTCTCACCGTTTTTGGATATTTTTTATTATTCACTTAAATAAGCATTTGTTTGGTATATTAGATTCGTTTGTTTGGAAATTGAACTATACTTGTTGCATTGGATGATTTTGATTCACTAAAAAAAGCTTGAAATCAGTTTCTACTGTTTGGTACTCAGACTGAAATACCAATTATATCAGAATTTGGCTTTTCTGTCTCTTTCACTCTCGATCTTTGTCTCTCTGTCTCTCTCACCCTTTTCCTAACTTCGGATGTAATTTGGCATTCCAGGGACTCAGTGGCCCCCGATGTGATTGTGCTGCACTGTGTGTTTCGTTATATAAGCCAGTGCTGCTGTAATGAGCAGGGGCTCATGTCCTTTGTACGGAGGCCTCTCTCTTTTGCACTTGGTCACTGGAGACCGGCAGCAATTAGCGGAAGAGCAGATATACGCCGGGCTATGTCAACATTTACTAGAAATCCATTGGCTTTATCCATCGTACGTCAATAAACGAATCTATACCTCTGCACTAATGCTCCGTTCGGTCTCCCAGGTTTTTAATTAAGACGTTTTGATGGTTTTCAAATGTCCAGACAACTCTCAGGGCTTTTCAGACTGTCCAAATATGGTGCTTGAGTCTGATATCCTCTTAGGAAAAATATGAATCCCATGATTCATAGCGCTATTTGTACAGCTACCTCTCTTCCCTCCTTTTGCAACAGGCCTGGGAGCAATTACGCTCCATGACTCCAGCCATATGTGCTCGGGCTTCTCAAATTCTTACTCTCTGATTTAACAACCCCCCTTCGTATCTTTTCCATTCAATGACTTGAGGTATTTTTATTTGAACAATACTTGAATGCTTTTGTCTTTCTTTCAAATCTTTTCCGTCATCACCTTGTCTGGCTTTCAGCAATCATCTCATGTAATTTCTGTTGTGTAAATTCAAAGGGGAAATGATTATTGAATAATTACATAATGATCTAACCTTATGTGTGAATTGAGCTACCGATGAAAGCTTCCTCCTTGGCTCAGCGAGACCGCGTTACCGAGGTACTTTTTCGCCCTGCCTGGTTCTCTCCTATGGTAAAACCTGACCATAATGCTGATCCAAGAACAGTTTTGTGGTTTCTCTCATAAAAGTTAATCCTGGAACTGAGGGAAAGTCTTGAATAAGGAACGTTTTACACTCTGTACTATATACGTTATTTAACAGGGTTCTCCATTTACCCCTGCTGTGGAAAATGGGACTTTTCAAGCAAGGCAAAGTGCCTCAGGCTATCAGCACAAAACAAAGCCTTTCAGCAGGCAGAAAGCGCTCATTCAAGTTCACTGTGTCCATCGATGACCACCCTCCACCCCCCCAATGAGCTGTCCTGCAGCTGTTAGGCAGATGCCTTGATCGTGGTCCTTGGGATGACCCCGCTTTCTTGGGATTATCCTTGCAAGAGAGTGAATAAACAGACCTACATTGCCTCTTACACCCAGTCAAACAGGACGAGATGAAAGGAGAATGTCAAGTCGTTAATGTCATGCCTCGGATTTGTATATTAGTGAAGTCACCTTTATTTATATAGCGCTTTTTACAATATCGATTGTTTCAAAGCAGCTGAAGAAAACAGTGATGTTATCCAGCTAATTTCAACTGTCATATAGTGTCAGTGTGGGTAGATCAATAGTATAGTTTAAATTTAAGTGTCCCAAACTGAGCAAGCAAAAAGCCAAAGGTGACGGTGGCCAGGAACCAAAACTCCTTCAGGGCAAGAATGGAGAAAAAAACCTTGGGAGAAACCAGGCTAAGTTGGGATGCCAGTTTCCTCTAGCTGACAAACATAGTGTATGATTATGATCCTGGCAACATTAAAGGTCATATTTGATCAATGGATATTCATAAGATATTAGCGTCAGGCTGTATATTATTTCACACATAGCTTTTTCTTGACCTTATTCCAACACCCTATGTATGTGGATGTGCATACATACATTTTCCTGAATCCGTCTAATGTCTTGCCAAAACATAAATAGCTGTCTGTGCTGACAGCACGTCCAAAGTGGGTTCAGGCTTAAACTAGTTCCTATGACTACTGTTCCACCTGGGCTGTTTAATTGGTTTTACTGTCAGTTAAGGATTAGTTGACCCAATAAGGAAACAGTTGCATTATTTACTCACCCTCATATTGTTCCAAGCCCTTATGACTTACTTTCTTCCTTGTAACACAAAAAAAAGGATTTTGAGGAATCATACTGTAAATGCATGAAAAAGAATGACCAATAAATGTGTACTAGCTTCAAAAATGATGCCAAAAAACATACACAACTTTTTGTGAAGTTTTATTAACTAATTTCGGGAGGAGCACTAACAGATAATTAAACAACGGAGCCGTCAGCTAATCAAACCTAATTAACAAGGGGAGCACGTCAGATAATTAAACCTAATTAAACGCAGGTGGAGCATGGTAAGCTAATCAATCTGATCAACGATAGGAGGTGTACTTATACTACAGACTTACCTCCTCTCGTTGACCATTTTTTATTTTAGCATCCCTCCACCACCCCATCTCCTCACTTCAATTTAATAAACCCTCATTACATGCCATCACAATCCATAAAACATTACAGTCTAGTTATAGAGTATCTTTACCACGGGGGGGGGGATACTCTGGGTTCGGGCAAAAATCCGAGCCCGGAGCCCTCCCCTGGACAGCACCCCAAATACGCATAATCTTTACTCTATTTAATTTGATGTAAGTGGGAACTCGTGAAATGAAGTTAAAAGACTCTTGTGAGAGAAAAAGTAGTCATTATTCACAACAACAAAAAAACTTTTTTTTAAGAAAAGCAGCGATTCTTGTAAGAATAAGGTAAGTTAAGTTACATTTTTCCACTAAATCCTTTGATCCAATTCACATAACTGACCTGAAACAAATAAAGTCATAGGCGTGGAACCACATCAGGGTGCATAAATGAGTGAATTGAACATTTTGACACCATGAGTGAACATTTTACATCATCAGGATTAGTTGACCCACAAATGTAAACATTATTACACCCTCACATCATTCCAAACCGGTCTGATTTTGAAATATACTGCAATGGCAAAAAAAAACTTTCAACCTTCAAAAATGATGTGAAAGCACCATAAAATATATAAATGGTACATACACACACAGTCTTTCTTGAAAATCCTGTCAAGATTTTGACAGGTTAATGCATTCTCCTAGTGATTTAAATGAATCATTCTGTTGAGTCGGATCTGTCAAATGAATCATTCAATATAGTTCACAGAATTGAACTGAAATAAATAACGGGTGATAAATTAAGAAATCAACTTTCCCTTGAGCTTTTGATATATAAAAGGTCATGGTAATATAAGAAAATCCTCAAAGTTTCAGAGCTGAAGTCTTCCTTGTTAATCAAAAAAAAAAAACTTTTATAGACACCAGGCTCAGCAAACGGTCCTGTGCTTCATACGTCATTCTTTAACGAAACACCGCCTCTACAGCGCCTTCTAATCCAGTAACCTCTAGTGATGGGAAGATCGGTTCTTTTCCACGAACCGGTTCTTTCGAACATTTCGTTTCAATGAACCAGTTAAAAGATCACTCTACAGATCACCAATTATTTTATGTCCTTACATAATGACGTCATGTCTATCATCCTGGCGGATGAAAATATATTTAAACACATTCATATAAAGTATTTAAATAATTAATTAATAAATAATTATTATTGTCATCATCATCATCATCTTGGATACGTTTTTCATTTATGTTTTGCAAAAGCACTCAATACAGCCACTGTCATGCAAACACTGATGTTTTACACAGATTAAATAAGCTTACATTGACATAACATAAACTTACACAAATCCTCGGTTCACCCGTGCTCATATATTATCAGCATCAGTTTTCCGAGAGAAACAGTTCGGTTTAAGACGACGCTACCACGCATGCTCAGTATCTCAGCTCATCGGTTCTCAGAATCGAACATGTCCGAAAGATCGAACGTGTCCGACAGAAACGGTTCTCGATTCTGTACTGGTGATCTGAGAACCGCTGCAACCTGTTCCTGACTCGAGAACCGCTGTAGCAGTAGGCAATATGTGTGCTGAGCGAACTGCTGCAAGCTGAATATGTAGTCTATATCAAACCTATTATTTTGATTACATTTTAAAATGTGTTGGTTTTATTTGACCTCAGCCAACAGTATACCTGACACCTTTCATTTTAAGTTAACTACAGTATAACCTTAACAACATCAGCATGGCATCCAGAAGGGTCTCTAGGGCTTTCCAGGTGTAAAGTTCACTAAGGCACTCACACTCCATGACCTCTCGTTTCGAATAAACACTCATCCCAAAACAAATATAGAAAACTAGAAACAGACTAAACATGGTTTTTGAGGAGGGTTTATGTTAGTTTATTCCCTCTCACGCTCTTGTGCTCTGCCTCTGCATTTTTCTCTTTTAAAATCCTCTCTAGAAAGCTGGATTTTGATGCTTATTCCATGCAGAACAACCTGTGGTTTTACTGGCCCTCTCGGCTACTTGACAGGGTTAAAAGTCAACTATCGGTGTGTGTCCTGCTAGTCCAGCCCTGAAAGAAAGGCTTATCGTTTTAATGGAAAGTCTGTTGTGTGTTGTTAACAGCATCACGTACAGTCATCCAGGTGTTTAATGGGGTGGAGGTTGACCGTGCACTATCAGAACATAACTGTGTCTTTGAGATATGATGCATGGACCAACTGGAGCTGGGAAAAGAATTTCCTTTGTTTTTTTTAAAGGAAACAGGAGGGGAGGGAAAGGGAGATCTGGCCAATTTGACGTAAGATTTTTAGTTAGACAGCCTTTTCTAAAATCAACGTGATTCATTGGGGTGTGTGACCTCACTGAAACTACATTTCTTTTATATGCGTCAGTTCTGAGTTGGGTTATTGTTGTGTGATCGTATGAAGTCATGGGGATTGATTTCAAAGCCTTGTTATTCTTTGTTTTACAGTGCAATTCCCATAGTTCAGCCTTGCATTGTGGTGCACAAACTATTCCTTCTTTTATTCTTTTATAAAATGTTATATAACTTGTGCAACATTTTCCTCTGCCAATGCACTAAAACGTTTTCCAGCATTTTCTACAGTAAATACACTAAGAATCACTGAGAGACAAACTATAAAATAACAAACCGCAGTAGACACGTTAAATTTGTTCACATAAAAACAAAAACATATAGCGTTTGAAGAGTGGGCATTCATTTAGCATATTTAGTATAAGAAGACGGTAATGTTTTCTGCAGAGGACATGATTTCCAGCTCATTTTACTGTTCTGCAGTACATAAAGCCAAAACCTCTACTCAGCTTGGTGAAGCAAAATTTCAAGGTTAGGTTTTATTGTTCTGGATGAATAATTCAATCAAGAAGGGACACAAAACTGTCAACATGTCTTTGGGGAGACTTCTGCCTCCATCTTATTAAAGTCCAGCTACGCAGGAAGAAATACCTTTACTGGGAAAAATATTTCCTCTCATGACTCAGGCCTTGCACTCAGGTGCGTTTTCACGAGTTAGGTGTGTGTGCATGTTAACTAGGCCTTCATCTATCCACATTTTGTGAACACAAAAGAAAGACCGCAGACATGCCCTCACCCGGGATGGCTGGACCAGACTTGCCCTTTGAGGTTGATATGTCATCACTTACCATAAGGCTGTGCAAAAACCTTGCCCCACCCCCATCGTTTCTCTAATGCTGAATTCCAGACAACTTGGAATTCTCCCACCTCCTTATTTAAAACAACCACTGCAATGGTGCTCAACGTCGGACATCCGGCATCATTTGATATAATTTCCAAAATGGCAGCCCAATTTAAAAGAACATGTCCAGAGAAAAAGATTGAATGAATTTTTATACACTTGGAGTCAGTAATATTTTATTATTATTAGGATGCATTTTAATTGATCAAACATGACTGTAAAAACATTTGTTACAATTTTTTTATTATTATTATTAAAATTAATGCTCTATTTTTTAAAGTTCCTGATCAAAGAAAAATTATAAAGCAGCACAATTTAATATTTTCAACACTACTACTAATAATAAGAACATTTTCTTGAGCATCAGATCAATATAGATGATTTCTGAAGGATTAAGTGGCACTGAAGATTGGCGTAATGATGCTTAAAAAATTAGGCTTTGCATCACAGGAAAAAAATACATTTTAAAATATATTATTATTGTTATTTTAAATTATAATAATATTAAATATTTAATGATCATATGCATTTTAATGATCAAGTAAACAGACTGAGTGAGTATAAGGGACTTCTTTCAAGAACATTAAAAATTTAATTAATTGATTTTAAATACAAAGAAGTAATTAATTTAAAAAAAAAGACCCTATTGGAATTGCTCACTCTATTGTTGTTCTCCGAGATGAATCACAATTTTTTAGGGTCTAAACAGTCTTTAAAACTTTGCACACGCGTCAGAATTGGTGAAAATTTACATCTGTTATGGGTTTCAGAATTTCAAAATGGCTGGATAGTGCCACCTACAAAATTTTAATTAAGTGTCATCCGCCCTATGTTTCACGTACAAGTATGAAATTTGGTAGACACATGTAACACCTCAATATCTACAAAAAGTCCCCGCGAGCAAAATCTGAAAACCAACAGGAAGTGAGATATTTAGAATTTTCTCTGCAAAATGTCATACTTTCATGAACTTTAAAGTTCCTAATTTAACAAACTCATAGAGTTTTAATCGGACCATCTTCAAATTTGGTAAGTGTAATTGTAAGGCCTTTGCGATACTTAATTGCAAAGATCTTTTAATTTTTGCTGGCCTGAAGACTACGGCCCTGTCTCATATGGCAACCTAAACCCTCACGGTCTTCATCTCCTTCCTTGCGCATAGCACCTCAGGAGCACGCTTCTTTAAGCTTAAATGACGAATGGGATACTCTACGGTCTTGTGGACTTAACAGACATGCACATGCAGAGGCCACTGTAAGCCCACAAGACCAAAAGTCCACATGAAGTGTGCCATTTGGGAAACGACCTATATGTCAATATTCAGTTACAGTCATAGCGCAACCTGCTGGCAAAAGGAAATGGTATGCTTTACACTGTAATGCACTCCCAGAAACACATAAACTCTGCCAAACATGCTAGAAACACATTTAATCATGCAACACTTGGCTAATGTGTGTGATTAATGCCACGAAACAGAAAGTTGTTGTAACTCAGGGACACAATGTCCAATCTGCTTTAAACTTCACATGTTTGATAATAGTCAAGAATGAAGCCATCGACATGACAAGGGCCCTGTCCCAAATGGCACCCTAAACCCTCAGGGTCTTCCTCTGAGTCCTCACTTTCACAAAGTAATTCCGCTTTAAATGCCGGGAAGAAATTTGCTGCGTAACCTGCACCAGTGTGGACTAGGCAGAAGTGTGCATCGAGGGCGCATATCGACCTCAAAGGTGGCACTCTCGAGGACCCTTCTGAGGCCTAAAATGACAAATGGGACACTCTGCGGTCTCGTGGACTTAAAGGGTTAGTTTACCCAAAAATGAAATTTCTTTCATTAATGACTCACGCCAATGTCGTTCCACATCCGTAAGACCTCTGTTCATCCTCGAAACACACACTAAGATATTTCAGATTCAGTCAGAGGCCTTTCTGTCCTTTAAATGTAAGTGTATGCCCACTTGCTGTCCACGTCCAGAAGGTAATGAAAACATCATCAAAGTAGTCCATATGTGACATCAGTTGGTTAGTTAGACTCTTTTGAAGCGTTGACAATACATTTTGGTCCAAAAATAACAAAAAAATAGGAATTTATTCAGCATGAATAGGTGAATGGAGGTCAGAGATCGGAGGTCTTACGGGTGTGGAACGACATTGGGGTGAGTCATTAATGAAAGAAATTTCATTTTTGGGTGAACTAACCCTTTAAAGGACACGCGCACGCAGCGGCCATTGTAAATCCACAAGACCGAAAATGCACATGAAGTGTGCCATTTGGGAAAGGGCCTAAATTTAGTTTTAGTCAAAGAGCCACCTACTGGAAGTAGGAAGTGTAGCACATCAAAATGACTTCTATTTTTTTGTCCTATTACCCACATAAAAGCATGTCACCCACTATTCCCTGTTTTCCTGAGACCACCGGGTTGGGGAGGCCCTGGGTGTGAGGACCCTTTCATTGCTGGTCGCAGCTTTAATTATAAAATGTAATGGGTTGAGTAATGCTACTTTTTGTTCTTTTTGTTGGCTATTTTTAGAATACATGTTATGAACATGAAGTTATCGATATGAAATTCTCAGAGAGTCAAGACGTTGTCTTGTTTTCTTTACATTTGACTATTATGATTCACTGGAACATTATTCAATTCAGGAATGTCAGGTGTTTTAAAGGTCCTGTTCTTCGCGATCCCATCTTTCAAATTTTAGTTAGTGTTTATTAGAGCATAAATAATACCTGTAAAATTATAAAGCTCAAAGTTCAATGACAAGCGAGATTTTATTTAACAGAAGTTCTCTTTCAAAGCCTACAGCGAACGACCGGTTTGGACTACACCCCTGCACTTCCTGCAGGAATGACGTCACTAGAACCGTTTGTTGACTAACCCTCCGCCCACAAAAATACGCAAAAAAGGGGGCGTGGTCTTGTTGCTCTCCCACGTGGAGAAGAACGCACATTGAGTGCGTGCATCTCCCGGTTATGGTAAGAGGCGGGACCTTTCCGGGCAACGTGCGCTAAGCTGCTGTCCAATCACAGCACGGAAGCGCTGGCCCAATCAGAACTCGTTACGTATTTCAGAAGGAGGGACTTCATAGAACAAGGAAATCATCAGGCCGTTTTTAGGACAGAGGAAACAGCGCTGTACAGATAAGTCAATAGGGCTTGGGCGCCGCGTTGCATTCTGGGACGTTGTGGCCATGTTGATGGCCTCGCGAAAGTAAACATACAGCAAGTCGAATGAGGAGAAGCAGAGTTGGGACTTGGGAGAAAGAAAAAACATGTTAAAATTTTATCTTAATTTATCTTTATCTTTATTTATCTTAAATATCTGCTGTATTCCTGTAAAATATTATGCTGAGCTACATTAATCACGCAGTAATCCAGGAGTGGCTTGAGTGATGGTGGGTTATCAACAGGCTCTGAAAGGGATTTGGCTTTGGCTCAGATGCACAGGACAGTCCGATCTCTGTGAGGAATGTGGAATGACTACCAATAACTACATTAATCCAAAGATATTCTTAGACAAAATTCTTGAGACCAAACTTCAGAGAAAATACAAACAAAACAACAAAAATTCACAAAAAAACAAACACATACTGCCTTTTATAAATGTATCATCCAAAAATTGACATTTCCAGATGACTGGAATGTTTTCTGGCACTAATGAAATAAAAATATTTCAGAGAGAATGTAATTCAGTGAAACCTAATCTTAAAGTACCTTCTATTTGCCCTCATATCTAAATAAGGAACAAAGCCCAATACTTTCTTTCTATTTATCACTGTAATATTATCACTCTTCTTCAGGAAGACTTAAAACACTTTCAGCAAACAAGAGGACTACATTTCCATACAGCAGAATATCCCCGCATGTCTAAGCATCTTGTAAATGGTAGACAAATTACTCCCACTCCCAAACAGGGTTGTTTTTATTTTATTTCTTTATGTGGTTTGAGTTTAAGCAGGTTGTCATGGTGAGTGTTTTGACTGCCAGTAAAAGGAAAGTCTGGAGATTTGAAAGAGATAAAAATAGACCACAATACTCTTATGGGGAAAGAAATATTCCTTGCTATCCCTCTTCAGCATAACATCATCTCTTCCACCTGATCAGATAATCAAGCTTTTATCTTTATATTTAACACATGGTTTTTGCATATTATTAATAACAACTGAATGGTATTCACAGTCATGCTCCTAAAAATAAGGTTCTAACTAGAGACAAATAAAAAAATGTACAGCCTGATATCTTAGGGAAAACCTTTATAAGAACTTTTTATTATGAAAAATTATCCAATTTACATACATAAATAAAATTACATTTATAACAATTTTCTTTTTAAATAATTATATTATTTGATATATATATATGTAGAACATTTTTGTTAGAGTGTATTAACCCACTGACTTCAATGTCACACACTGTATCTACTAGCCTGACATGGTCATACTCAATTCTAGTCAGAATATGAGTCTGAAACTGCTACATTGGGCTGTGATTATGAGGCGTGTTTCAACCGAACCAGGAAAGACATCAAATGGATAGACCTACAACCAATCAGAGCAACGAAGTGACGCATTGTCAAATGTCAAGAGAGTTCGACTGCACTTGCCAAGTCCGCGTTTTTTCCGCGGGTTCTTTTCTATGTCCGCGGGTTGATGCGACTATTATGTGACCCATGAGTGCGAATTTTAGCAGGCAACCTTGCCAAAATAAAACACCTTTTACCCCCCAAACGGCATTTTTCCCCCCGGAGAACCCCCCTAGTAGTTGCCGCGTTTTGTTGTAAAAACATGGCAACCCTGTCTGCACGCGCGCTGAAATCAGGCTGGAATACACGATCTTTGCCAGTGTTGTAAAATAATTTAATGATACACAGAGTACTTACCCAACATGAGCATCATTTCTGAGAGAAATTGTGAAGGGGAATGCAGATACAAACAAGCTCTCCGTTTAGGATTCAAACAAATATAACCCAAGCCCCTTTGATGACGTGCATGATTACGTTACTGTTGATCATCTGTCCGTCATCTGCTAAAGCCCGCCCTTGATGATTTCATTGGTCCGAACAGTTTCTGTTCGGGGATAATTACTCCTCTATGGAGCAAGGCCAGACCGAATTGCCCGACCTAAAAAATTTGCGGGCGGGGCTAAATTCGGCTGGCATCCAGGCTAGTATCTACAGTATTGTCAAAAAAGTCAATTAGCTAAAAAAAAATTGAGCAACGCTCAAACACTTTTTCTTTCCACTTTTAACTTCCATTACAATGAAAACAATTAATGTCCGGTCTGTGAACACAATAATACACTTTGTTTATATATATATATAAAAAAAACTGGTCACAATGCCATTTTTTTAACAGTTCAAACATGAAAAGGAAATTTAAAAATGTTAAATCATCAACAGAGTACATTCAGCAGACATAGCTGTAAAAAGCAAGGATTTGGGGAGAAAAACAAGAGATTCCTTGTGCATTCCAGTAAATTATTAATGGGATATATTGTAAACTAAATTAAGAGAACAGACCACAAATGCAGAGTAGCCTAAATATTGTCTTTTTTACTGTTACGGCAGAATACAAAGGGAAAGAAAAAAAATAGTAAGGAGAAAAAAAAGCAGCGACTGAAAGAGCTCTTTAAATATTGAAAGCAGCCAAGTCATAATAAAACGCCAAGCATTAGCTAGGCCTACATTATTCTCATAACGTCTGAAAATAAAACATGAATGAAAATATACAGTTCATTCAGTTAAACTGATGGATAATGATTATTTGTACTGCAAGCTTATTTTTTTGAAACTATTCATTATTCAATCTTTTTTAATGGAAGTTCCCGAAACCAGAAGTGTCACCCATAATTCAAAACGCAGTAGGCTCGCCAGGAAAAAATGTAAATACTCATGATGGGGAGGAGAGAGAGTAAAAAGAGACATGGCTGAGATATTATCAAATGCCTGCTACAAATTTAGGCAATCCTATAATTACAAATCTCACTGTATGACATGCATCAAATAAACTTGGGTCCGAAGACATGTAGGCTATGTGGATGATGATGAATCGTAACTACGACACAAGTTAGAAGGCTATAGAATAATAAAACGTTGTCAGCATTCGCTAGTGGTAAACATACAGAGCTAGATGAATCACACTTTGGCAATTGTGGTTTTTATGTTTGCTAAAAAAAATAGAAGTACGAGAAAGAGGAGAATATGGATGCGGTAATGGCTAGGGAAAAGAGGCCAACTTGGCATTCCAATTTTGCAAATAAAGTAAATTCCAATTACTGCTGATTGCTTTTAGAGGAAAAAGCTGCCCATAACTGCTGGTCTAGGATCTGTTTTCTTCATAATAATATTATTACCGAAAAAGAGTTGCAAGATCCTATTTATCTGTAATTGCGCTCATCAAATGGTTCAGTTTCCCATGTGTCATTGCTTCAGTGAGTAATGTAGCCAATCACAGACATGTTTGTTGATTTATTGAGCAATGGCTCATCACAGGTGCTTAAGTTAGAATCAACTCACTGCTCAAGTTTTTGTCCATCAGTGCTGAGATCTGCCTCTGTAAAAAAAACCTCTAACAAAGTGTAGACATTATGTAAATAAGAGATGAATTGTGTATCAGCTTCACTGATTAATATAACGGAACTTTGTGAGATTGCGTTCATTGAATGAGTGACAGCTTTTAGTGATTATAAAGGGAACACTCTTTGTCTAAGCGATATATTAAAAAAAAATTATAGGCCTATAATATATTCAGAATTTGAATACAACTTTTGTTTTCCATTCTTGACAAGTGGCCACATACACACTTCAATACATAGGCCCATCCGCAAATACCTGCGGATTCACTCTTGAAATTGTGATGACTGACAGTGATAAATATTTATTTGTATCAAATCAGACTCATAAATGTCAGGTAAACATGATTCCTGGCTGCATGTCAATATCTATGGATCACTGGATCTTGTAAGTTGTAAGGAAAACTATATAGAGTCCAACCTTAAGTTTAAACTGATCTGTTTTACTCACGTTTCCCCTATTAAATCCAGTCACACAGCAGCTCTTCTGCCACTTAGTCCTGACTGAGGGGGTGTGTTCCGGTGGGAAAGTGATTTCAATGCATACCCTCAATTAGTTAGTCAGTAGATGTAGGTCCCAGGCTATCTTTGGTCACAAGGATCTTTGTACCTCTCTCTCTCTCTCTCTCTCTCTCTCTCTCTCTCTCTCTCTCTCTCTCTCTCTGTGCATGACATAGGACAATTGTACAATGTGAACATATGGATTACGATCAGGCAAGAGCCAGGACCTGCATAAATATTGGAAAGAGAGACGTTAGAGAGCAGAAAGGCTTGAAAACGGACATCGTGGTTGCATTGTTTCTGCTCCATACGCGAGTAACATTGGTTTTTGCTATGTTTCACAGAACCAATACTGTTGCTGTTGTTTAATCAATACTGAATCATCCATACTTATGAAAGCTGTTTAAAACACCAGGGGCCTGTACCATGAAGCTGGTTTAGCTGGCTAGCCTGATTTGTTTAAGCTTAGTTTGTGCCAATCCTGGGTTTTAGGTACCATTAAAGTGGTTTGGCTTTTAGCTGTGTTCATCGCCATGGTAACTTAAGTTCCACAGCTAACCTAACCTTAATGTTCTGGATAAGAGATCTCAAACTGAAATTGGGCCAATCAGCTGTGAGTAAAGTGACACATCTCTGATGCAGGACTCTGATACAAAGTCACTCCCCCTGTTTCTGCTTCAAATTAAAGGTCACTACATAGCAAATGTTTTTTAAAGACTAAAGCGTCTGGCTTTTTAACAATGCTTATTTATAAAAAATAATCATTTTGAATGATTTAGATATAATTTATGTAATTATTATACCCTTAATCAATTACATATTTATCATTTTAGTTAATCAATTATCAATAGGCACTTTGTTAAAAATAATATAAATAGCTTACATAAAGTCATATAAATAAGCTTTAAAATCAATAAATAAAACTATTTAAAAAAAAGAAGCTTACTGAGCTCACATGTTCAATTTTCTCTATATCAAGTAAACTAACTTCATAACTTTTACTTGCATTGACGTATACTATTTTTTCTTTAAGTTGTCCTCTTTCATAGCTTTTCTTCTTGCTGTGCATTTTTTTTTATTCTTAATATTTTTCAATCATGTAATATTCTGCATAAGAGAGAAATTAATCTCACTGTTTGTCTCACTAGAAGTGAATCTCAGTTCCACAGCATGTGATTGGCTGTTCACTATTGATGTCACAGCTAAACTCCTGAACTCAGGATCAAAGCCTGAGTTGACAGAGCAAGCTGATGATCAGCATCATGGGACCAACAAAGCCTTAATACAATGGTTTGGTTTTGTCAACTCAAAACTAATCGTGTAACCCTGAGTTTGTTAAACTGCCATCATGGTACAGGCCCCAGCTGTGGTTGCCTGTGTTGCACTGTGTGTTTGTTATTTTGGGGGTTGAAACAAAGAAGGAAGGGGGTGTTTCTTTTGGGTAGGGGTGTGTTTGTTTGAGTGTCAATTGCAGTGTTCCTCAAATCACTTACTGCACCTCAGCAAGTACATTTTTCATACATTCAAATAAACTGGGGGCATTGGTTTTGATAAACATTAAGTCTATGACATGCAGTGATATTCATGTAGTGGTTGGTCATGCAAATTATAGGTTGGAATGTGTCTGAGGGATGGATACTGTAAGTCTACTTACTATTATGCCTCCCCTTTAATGAACAATTCCGTGCTGCAGTCAAAGCGATGCCCACCATGGAAGTCCAACATACGATAGAACCCACTTTTTCCCAGCATGCCTAAAATAACAACCAGAGAAATTAATGAGACTTGCGGTAGTAAAATCAGCATGAGAAGTCTTGGTCATAGCCAAGCTATTTGGGTCTTATGTGATGTTCTGCAGAAGTTTGTATCATTTCCAGGTCTCCTTGTAAGTTTTTTCTCTCTTCTATGGTGTAGAGAACAGACGGAGATCACACACTGAATAAAAGTAGCCTGATTGAAGATCTTCTGTAGCTATTGTTTGAACCATCTTGCTTCAGCTTTGTTACATTTCCTGTCATCTTCTTTTGATTAGAACCACAGCTGATTCTTATTACCCATTGGAAATCTTTATTTTTTTCCATTGGCCAACTGTCATATTTTATCCCTTTTCAGACAAAGAAATGTCTGTTTCATTGTAAAGACCAAAGAAAAAAAATGTTAACACTTGCCATGTTGATGACATTTATGTTTTAGACAAGAGCTCTTTAAGCAGATATCAAACTTGAATTTAATGTGAACAGTCAGGCAAAGCTACAAGGCACATTCTAATCTGGGTGCACAATGTATAATTTACAATTGTCCTTTTACGACTGTTGCTTGTCAGACTGTATGAACATGATCCTGCTGTAAGCCATGTCACACTGTTTGATCATCTTGAAAATAAAAATGGAGGGAAAAAATGAAGACATGGGGCAAGTGGTGGTTTGTTGTTGTCTCACTAACTTCATCATTAGGTTCTGCGCTCCAGTTAGTTTTTGATTTGATATTTGCTGTAGGAGAAGTCACACTACAGTGTCAAATTTTCTGACACTGTCAGAATTTAGTTTAAAAAAATGATTGCAACGGTCATTAATCATACATTACATATCAAACTAGCGATTAAAGACTTCAGATTTTAGTCTAGGAATCTTTTAGGTTTTTCAAAATTGGTTTCAGATGGCCAAATCGTCGCCAAAATTGTATAGTGTGAACCTGTAGCGGAATGTCTGATACATACGGCACACTATAAACTTTCATGATCTAGCAAGTTCTAATCAGATTTACACACTTTATTGAGGGCACACAGATTCTCTCCACTTTTTCTTGCCATTTATTTACAGCAGTATTTTACACATTTTAGTCAGTAATTGACCAGTGAAAAGGGCTCATTAAACTTCAGTATTTTACCTCATCAAAATAAATATTAATATCTCATTATTTTTTTTCTTTTTATTCTTATTTATTCTCATTTTATTCTTATTTACATAGTTTTCAGTTTCACCGCATTATTAGACCATTCAAATAATATATTTTTTTCTTTTAAAGCTAAAAAAGAGTAAAATTATATAATATATTTTTACATTTATTAAACTTTGTTAGTTCACAGTGATAACAGATTTAGTAACAGATTTAGCTAACGTATTAGTAAATTCTGAGATTAACATTAAAGGACAACTCCGGTGAAAAATGAACCTATAGGGGTAATTAACACGCGGTTACAGAGTAGATCGTTCTCTGGGATGCGTTTTCATGAAAATGAATGTAAAGAGTTTTATCTCTAAAAACAGATTAGCTTATAACGCTAGTATATTGGGTACAGAATAAGTATAATTAAATCACTAGTTAATACCACTAACAAGGCTCAAAATAGCCTCACACTAACACGGTAGAATAATGAGGGTCCCTACATGCAAACCGAAGCAATGAGAACTTTGTAAGTGTACAAACAGTTTAATACTTTATAAAGACAGTAATAGTACACGTATACAGACAGGAGCCATCTTGGAAAACAGTCTCGACGAGTCGAGCCACGAACGCTGTGCTAAGTGATGAACTGTGACTTGAAATCTATTATGGTCCATTGTTTCCGGAAGAAAGGACAGAAAGCAACAGAGAAAATATATATATTTTTTTTTAATTAAAAACTGAATGCAACCAGTTCACTTAGCACAGCGTTCGTGGCTTGACTGGTCAAATGTTTTCCACTTAATCTGACTTATTCTTTGCCCCATTTACTAGCGTTATAAGCTAATCTGTTTTTAGAGATAAAAATCTTTACATTCGATTTGCATCCGACTCGGTAACCATGTGTTAATTACCCCTAGGTTCATTTTTCACCAGAGATGTTAGATTAGATTAACAACTTTAAAATTAATAACTAGTTATAATTTGTAGTTAACTAATGTTAACAAATTAAACCCTATTGTAAAGTGTTACCGATAAAATAAAACAAAAGTATGGGCCATTTTATTTTATATTGATTTTATGTGAGGTTTGCCATTTTTAAGTTTTAATTCTGGATTTTCTTGGTTTTTTTACTTTCTAGCAGCTAATATTTAATAAACATTAAATTAAATCTCTCATAAACAGTGTTGGGGAAAGGTACTTTTAAAAGTCATGCGTAACAATATTGCATTCCTCCCAAAAAACAAACAAATTGTGTTACTTTTATTGGAAACTTAAAATGTTACTGTATACTTTTACATAACCTTTTCACACATGGGCTGGGCTTGCTTATTTGGTTTAAAAAAATTAAAAAGTCTATTTTTGGCTAATGTAAAGGCCCTTTGACACCAAAAGTTAAATGAATAAGCCTATACAATAGAGGGCGCAGCTCAAACAAACCGTTCAGAAAGTGAGATTAATTACATAAAGTATATTTGTGTTATCTAACATAATTGTTTCAAATTAGCATAATATTCTGATATATTCTATATATTTTTATTTACAATATTTCACTGTTTTTATTTATTTTGAGGTTTTTGTGCAAGTAAGATGATTTAATACTTGCTCATATTTAGACAGAACTTGTTTGAAAAAGTATTTCAGATATTTTGTTTTAAATGTAAAGTAACGTGTTACTTTAGTTATTTGAAAAAGTAATCTGTTTACATAACCGATACTTTTAATGTCAATGTGTTACCCCTAAAACAGTTCATAAATGTAATAAACTAAACATTTTGGCATGCAGGATAAGTCACAAGCCTCTTGCTGTTGATAGTCAAAGGTCTGGCTATGCAAGACTATTTTAGCCTTAGAGTGTCTTTTGGGGACAAAATATAATACTTGAATACAGGTGCATTGCAATAAAACTCCCTGCAATTGTTGCTCGGCCTTGCTCCTTTCATTCTACTATATCAGAAGTTACAGTACATCTGCACGCCTGGGAGTCTGGGACTAAAGTAAGTGTTTTACAAGCCTCTGTACTGTGAACGATACGCTAATTACAGGGAGCAAAATTGTATTCACAGGGGATGATGTCATCTTTATGTCATCTCTGCTTAAAAGCTACCGCAGATGCTCTGACACACAAATCCTCGCTGTCTCTATTCACTCGTTTCACAGAGAGTACCTCTGGCATGGGAACAAACTCTATGGCAAACAGGAGAAGGTTATAGGTGGAAACTGGGAGGGGGAAGGCCGGTTGTTGGCAAACCAATAGGAAGTGCCATGATTCTTTTTGACCTTGGGAGGATATGACACAGTGGAAATTGCAGCGGGTTGTCGAAGCCAACAGAAACCTAAGATCTTTGCTGTGGACTCCCGCTGCGTGGGTTTGACCCGGCACTCAATTCCATGGATATGATGTGTTCCGGAAAGAAAGGGTTGGTTGAATGACTGTCTCAGAAATATGGTGAGAATAGGAGAAGTTTTTCCTCCAGAGATTGGCTGCAGGTGCTGCATTGTGAAAGGAAACCCTTTCTAACAGCCATCTCAGTGTCTTTGACAAATATATTACTGCATGTAAAATACCAAAAAAGTATTAGTTATAATAATGACGGCTGTTAGAAAGGCACGGCAGAAGACAGATTGATCAAAGTATAAAGGGACATATGGGTTGTATTACCACCCAAACCCAGTTTCCAACAAGCACAATGTCCGCATATATCAGCGCTTACCCGAAAACAGAGACGTCTCCTCTATTTTCGCCCCATCAAGCAGGCCGCAACAGCTCATGCGTGTTGTAATTTCAGCCTTTCGCCAAGCCTTAATTGTCTGGTTAGGCAGTAAACATAAATTAGTCACTTGCATCTTTTCAATAGAGAGCTCTCCTCTGCAGACAGAAACATTTGCGTTGCTTAGTGAGAAAACAACTTGTTACCGACCTTTGTGATTAAATTGTGGCAACGTCTGTGGTGGGAGAAAGCCTTTTTTGACCAAAAAATAAAATTGAAATGGTTGGGTCACAGACATCTAAATATGAGGCATGTACATTATGTATACACTTTGTGTTGGCTACTTTTAATTCTGCATGTGGAACAAGAATGCACTTAAAGCCCACAAACAGAATCTTACAGCTCATAGTCTTTTATTTATTGCATTGCATTTTTACGAACTGTCCCAACTTTTCTGGATTTGGGGAAGTAGTTATCTTTAGATATATATATATCTAGTTCTTGATTTGCTAGGCTATGCGAAGCAGTCATTTATAAGTATTTGTTCCTAAACATTTCAATGCAGGCCTCCCCACAGAAGAAGGTGTGACACTTAGTTTGTTGAATACGATATTTAATCATACTTAAGTGAGGAACTGACGATAACAACTTTAAGGACTTTTTTTTTCAGCACAATGCTTGTTTTTACAAGTCCACTCTTCCTGGATGTCTGTCTATGTTCTTGGATTAGCTGAGCGTTTGCTGGGTCCAAATAAAACACAGCTGACGTCAGTCTTTGGAGTCCTGCCCTTCGAACGCCAACCCAATCTTCTGCCTGATCTCTGAGCGAGATCCTGTCCAGACAATGCCCCACTTCCCTTTACACCAGTGCAAACAGGTCTGGCCATGGAGCGCTCGCAGTAAAAACAGGCTGACAAAGAGCTGGGGCTGAATGGGGGTAGAGGAGCCAAAGTCTGGGATTAGTTAGCAGAGGGTTGACGGGGTCCCTGCAGCATGGACGTGAACTTCAAAGGTCTGACCTCTCAGAGCAGAGTGATGGGAGTGATAGATGCTGTAATCTGAGCTTTTTTGTCCAGATGGACTGCATAGGTCCTTCTGTGTACAGAGTGGCATTTTGTACTAATGCTGCCGAAAGACACTTTCAATGGATAGGCTATAAAGCAGTCAATTAGATTCTCAAATAAAGGTATTATTTTAGACAATAGTTTTCATTAAATATTGATTGCAAACTTGGTTAAACTCAATATTACATATGCCATTTTGTTTTACCTGTATTTAAATGTTTGCCATTTTTCAAAACTATTTTTTCTAGTTTGTGCTTTCTTTCTTTTTTTTGTAAACATTAACATTTAATGGTATTCACAGTAAAGCATAAGATAAAATATTTTAGGAACAAATGCTGGTTTAAAGTAAACTGATAAACCATTTCCCATGAGTTTAAATGAGTAAATTATATTTGTTTAATTATTTTCTTAAAATAACCCCATTAAATGGTCAAGAAGGTCATGACCTTTGAGGTGGAACTGGCCAAACTCAACACTGAAAGAGTGGGAATGAGTTAGAATAATATAACAGATTTCACTAAATACAAACATGAGTTGTGTGCCTCTAATACTTCAACAGGATATCAAAATTGATTTATTAAAAACAAAGAGGAAACTTTTAGATACAACTTTCAGCTCAACTTTTTTTTTCTTCTCTTCTTCTTCTATTTTGCAACCTTGGGAAACCCTAAGAGCAGAACACAGGGTTTCACGCTGTGGATTTTACACTTGGCTGTAAACAGACAACAGGTATTGAGTAGAGCTGCACAATTTTGCTGGAAGGCATTATGCAGCGCTCTTAGTGTCCTGATGGACCAGTGGAGCACTTTGGATTCGGTTTTCCTTGCTGACAACAGTTAATCCACTTTGGCTGGTGTTGGCAGCGCCAGGCAGGGGCTCCACAATGCCTCGCTCTGTTCCCCGTCAGAGGTCCCGTGGAGAGCTGCAGATGTGCCCGTGCAGGAGGGACTCCTACAGCCGACTTACTGAACGTTGGTCACAAATCTTCTCTTTCAGCGTCTTCATCAGCTCTGCAACCCCTCTGAGATATGCCTCTCCGAAACACCAGTCCCTCAGCTTCTGGAGGAACAGCTGCCAGCAGCTCGCAGACAGTTAAACCCATGGGTCATTAAAGACATCAGCACAGATTACGGAATTAAACTGTGACTCTGATTAGAAACAGAAATCACCACGGAGATGCTTGACGTCTGTTAGCAGTCTGGGGATCATCAATAATAGACTATCTAGTTGTTTCGTTTTATTTTATTTTGTTACTACCAAAGGTCCTAAATGGAGTGGCTTATTAAAGTAGATCACAATCCAGAAATCCCCAAAATCCATTGAAGTGTTCTAAAAGCTTGAGACAAACTGCTTAATATCATTATCTTCAAAGTAGCCACAGGAAAAGAAATCAGATTCATTCAGATGAACTTTGAGATTTGTTAAATGCATGGCACCCTTTGAGGGAAATGAACTGTGAGGCTTCAAAGAGGACGGATAAGAAGAGCTGTTTACTTTGATGCAAAAATGCAATGTGGTGTAAGTCACACAGCCTGACACAACCAGCCCCATTCATCATGTCGAACGTCAGCACATTGCCATGGGAATTTGTTTTTGTTGTTTTTGAAAACAGGTGACAATCACATCCTTGCCCTTTTATATTTACTTTATTTACTTGCGTTTAGTAGCCTACATTCCCGGGGCCAGTTGAATAAACTTAGCAACTATGTTAAGACTGTGTTTTAACAACTAGTTTTAACAATTAGCCATTAAACTGAAAGAGTAATCCATCTTTTAGAATTTTCCAAATCTTTTCCAACTTTTTCAATTCAAAATATGACTAGTCTTGAAGAAAAATGACTGATTTTTAAGACTAGTCTAAGCAGTTTATGCAACCGGCCACTGATCTAATTGTAAATTTTTAATTTGTGCACATTACTGTGACAGTTTAATTTACACACATTAATTTAAAATTGAATTAATTAAGAATAAAATATTATGAATGAATAATGTGTGCACATATGTGTATATATACAATGTTATTTTTGTATTTATTACTTTTTAATTACTGTGCAATATATATATATATATATATATATATATATATATATATATATATATATATATATATATATATATATATATATATATATATATATATTGCACAGTAATTAAAAAGTAATAAATACAAAAATAACATTGTATATATAGTCATCTAAAATGAAATAAATGAAATAATATAATTTTAGTTAATGATCAATTTGTGCACATCACTTTCAGACAGGGATGGATGGATGGATGGATGGATGGATGGATGGATGGATGGATGGATGGATGGATGGATGGATGGATGGATGGATGGATGGATGGATGGATGGATGGATGGAATAAATAAATACAAACTTTAAAAAAAAGCTTGATCTTCTGAAATAACTTTCTTTGGCTGATGTCATCAAACCCCTCCCTTCCAAGCAAGCCAATCAATTACAGATGGTTAGAAATTAAGTCCTGTCCCATGTTATGATCCTGTTGAGTATCATCATTCAGAAATATATTACATTACAGAAGTAAACAACCAGACTTTTTTCTGCAGCTGTGCTGAATTTTAAAATTTGCGTGCGCTCTGTTTTATAAGAGTCAAAGCCATGTGATATGTGAGGCCGGGCAATTTCTCTCTCAGGGTGCTGAACTCAGGCATGTTGTTTCAATAGGTCTGAAAGCCACAGTAAGCGAAAGGAAATCCCCCCTCGGTGACTCAGAGCTGCCAGTATATATGTGTGTGTGTGTGTGTGTGTGTGTGTGTGGGTGTGGGTGTGTGTGTGTGTGTGTGTGTGTGTGTGTGTGTGTGTGTGTGTGTGTGTGTGTGTGTGTGTGTGTGTGTGTGTGTGTCCAGGCTTCATTTCACCAGAAAACTGACCTTTTGCACACACACATATAAAAAATACTGCAGAAGTTCCCAAAAATAAATACTCCAACTTGTTCTTCAAGGATGGATGCACATGTTTATGGTTAGACAATTGTATATAAATAGAACCAAAAAAGGACACTGAATTCTCCATATTTCATGACAGGATGTCACATTAATGAAACAATTTGAGTAGCATTCAATAACATTAGAAAAATGTATTACAAATAATTTTATATAGAAAAGGATTGCTAAAGAAAGACTCCTGATATGAGTTTCCAAAGAACATTAAAATTCATGAAATCCAGGACTTTGCTTCCTCCTCAGTCATGTTAAGAGTTGAGTAAGTCTTGCTTCTGTGGTATTGTAAGTGGCAGCTTTACCATAAAGACATTGATGTGCAGATACCAGAAACGCAGCCAATCGAGCATAAGAAGTAAGCAAAAATTATTCAGTGGAAGAAAACAATATCATTATTGTGTTTGAAAGTGCTAGACAATATTCTGTGTAGAGCAATCCAAGAACTGCCTTGCTAAAGTTTTTGCCAGAGTTTCTAACCATAGTAATGCCTAATTAGAAGCTACACAGATGTTAAATACCAGTTTTGGTTAAAGTTTCTTCTAGAAAGCATGAACTCGGGGAAAGCAATACTCAAAAAGGAGAGGGCATGAGAGAAAGAGCACAAAAACAAAATAAAAGAAAAAAAGTGACTGTAATTATGATCAGATTTCTCTTTGGCAGTGTGACTGATTATAATGAGAAGTAAATTACCCAACTGTTTAAATTACTGGTGCTTGCTTTTACTGTGGCTCGCTTGAGGATTTGAACAAACTCAAGCAAACATATGCAGTGTGTATTCATTTCACTGTCCATATTAACTGGATACAGAATGTACAGAACTCTGCAGGAAACACACTAAAATGCACTAATATAACTCTATTCATTGATACAATATTTTGCAACATACATACAGTTTAATGCACTACTGTTCAAAAGTTTGGGGTTTTGGGGATTTTTTTTTTTAGTGTAAAAAAGTTTCTTATGCTCACCAAGGCCAGGATAAGCAAAAAAGTATTTAGTCAGCCAGCAATTTTGCAAGTTATCCCACTTAAAAAGATGAGAGATGAATGTAATTTTCATCATAGGTACACTTCAACTCTGTCTATCCAGAAAATTACACTGATTTTTTAAAGAATTTATTTGCAAATTATGGCGGAAAATAAGTATTCGGTCACCTACAAAAAAATCAAGATTTCTGGCTCTCACAGACCTGTAAAAATAAATCATGATCTGTGAGGTATTTTGAGCCACATGAACATTTCTGAGGACATAAGAGATCTTTTTTTTAAAAAGGGGGCATAAAAAGTCCCCTCGCTATCAGTGGGAAAGTACAATGCGATTTTGCGGTTGCAGCTGTAGCGGCATGTATGTGCTACAGATGCTGGATGTGCAAAACAGGCCTATGTTTAATACTCAGGCCTGTTTTGCACGTCCAGCGTTGAATGTACATTTGGCAGAACTGCCAAAAAGAAAGGTAGTCCCACACAGAACACCTTAGCAACACAGCAACATATAGGCGAGCACCAGCAAAAATCCAGTTCTTTTTGATTGGAGGTTTTAAACCAAACTGCCACCGAACAGAATGTACTGCATGACAAATAGTGTAACTATATCTCACACAAGAATCTCAAACATCTTGAAAACTGACTTTTAAACAAACTTTTGGTTGCATAACCAGATCCTTAAGATCCTGAGCAAATTTATGTTGGACAGTGTTTGTAAACATAAGAAAATGAATCAGCATTATAGTGCAAGTGTTGCACAGAATGAGGATATCTCTCTAGACAGGCAGAAATAAACAGTGCAATGACTGCTGTGTGGTGCCATCAGGGTTGTCTCATTAAACCAGAGTAACAGCCACCCTGCAGTCATATGGGCCTCTCACATTGCATTACTGATTCAAGTTCCAGAGTTGTTTCTGTCCCTGAACTCTTGTATGAGCCCTGCTACATCTAAAAAAAAAAAACACCTTCCTACCCTTAGGTGACAGGTTGTAAAGCTTTCAGTAAAAACAGCTTGTGGTTGGAGATGGCTGGGCTAAACCTGAGTGTTGATTTAAGGTGTCAAAATGGCATATGGTCAACGGCTCTCCCCTGAAGGATGTTATTCACAGGTGGATGGAGGAACGATAGCCTAGGGTTTCAGTTTTCTGACCCACATACGAATGCGTGCTGACAAACACACTCGGTGGGACTCGTCTGGCAGCAAATTGAGCTTATGTTGCAGAACTCTTGAGCTTAGTATCTTCAGTATTTTTACATCTTGTTAATTAGTGGGTGTAAAGAAAAGGGCAATGGAAGGAAATAGAAATAAAGGAGTGAAATCACATTAATTTCAAATACTTACATCAATGACAACAGTAGTCCGGCCTGGATATTGTCTTTTAAAAGTTGTTGTTGCAGCCCTTAACTGATGTTGATGTTGACATGTTGTGTTTTGGCCTGAAGCTCCGCCCTCCACCTATCGACCAATCACAAAGTCAGTAGTGTTTTGGCATCCGGGTTGCAAGCTCTGCTCTAGTTACCACAGCTGCAGCTACAAATGTTCCTGCTGATCCTTCAGCCTATCTGGCAACCTCGAGTCAGGGGGAGGGGGAGAGGGATACACCGCTCTACAGTCATTTGAAAGTGATTGCAGTCCCAGTTTTGGCCACAATCTTACATACACTTCCATTAAGTCCAAATATCTAAAATTCTTACATTTAAGAAGCATTTACTAGACAAGCAAAAGTTTTTGTCTTTATTTGGGGGAAAGTTACTCAAAATTAAGTGAGCTTTTGCTTGAAATAAGCAAAATAATCTGCCAATGAGGTAAGCAAAATAATTTAAACAGAAAACAAGATTATTTTTCTTATTTTAAGAAAAAGCTCACTTAATTTTAAAGTATTTTTCTCCCAAAACAAAACAAGACAAAAACTTTTGCTTATGTACTAAATGCTTCTTAATGTAAGAATTTTTAGATATTTGGACTTAAAATAGGACAAAAATACTAAGTAAGAAAGGCATTTTTTACAGTGTATGCTTACCATTTAAGGCTGCATTTACTTGATTTAAAATATAGTAAAAAGAGTAATATTGTGAAATATTATTACAATAATTGAAAGGGGTCATGACAGATTTTAAAAATATATATATATTTTTTTTAATGTTGCTTGAGGTTGCTTTTAAGTAAGGGATAATGTACACCCAGCCAGTTATTGCAGAATAAACCCCGACAGAGTGTCTGGGTCTTGCATCACTCTGAAGGGGTTTATTCTGCGATAGCAACTGGCTGGATTTACATTATCCTGCTTATAATGACGGCTAACAGTTACTTGACTCAAGTAAATTAGACACAAAATATTGTCTTGAGTTTAAATATTTTATTAGGGCTTCTGCAAAGCTTCCGCAAAGCAAAACTGTTTTAAGCCTATCTATTGCTGAATTTGTTTTGTTTTTGTTTTTTACCATATATGTTGAAATTAATGCTGAAAGGAATAGTTCACCCATTAATGAAAATTAGCCCATGATTTACTCACCCTCAAGTCATCCTAGGTGTACATGACATTCTTCTTTCAGATGAATAAAATCGGAGTCATATTTAAAAAGTCCTGGCTAATCCATGCTTTGTCAGTAGGCTAGTTTTAGGTAGAAGTTCATAAAAATGCATCTGTCTGTCAAATAAAGTGCTCCACACGGCTCTGGGGGCTTCTGAAGCGAATCACTGCATTAATGTAAGAAAAATGTTTTAAAACTTTAATGTATAAAACTTAAAGCTTTGCCGATCACCTTCAGTGGAAAGAGTTGAAAGTGCCTTCTTGCAATTCAAGATGTACAATTTAATGTACGGCCTTTTGAACTGCGGAGGCACTTTCAACACTTTTCCCATAAGTTGAATACGGAATGCGATCAGACGAAATGCCTTTATTAAATCTACTGTCTACTTACACATCTATTGTCATTAAAAAGCTTGGATTAGCTAGACTTTTTGAATATAACTCCGATTTTATTCGTCTGAAAGAAGAATGTCATGTACACATAGGATGACTCGGGTGAGTAAATCATGAGTAAAACACCTAAAGCTGACTTTTTAAGTAATGCTGCCGGCCAATTTTGCCAAGCGATGTTGCTTGGGCATTTTCCCATTGAGAATGGGCGACACATTTCTTTTTCGATATCCAGACAGAAATTTGTTGCCCATTCTCAATGGAAAAGTGCCCAAGCAACATCTTTTAGCAACATTGCCCAGTAACATTGCTCAAAAAGTTACCCTGTGTATCATCAGCTTTAAAGTCTTTTTCCATCGTAACTCGTGGTGGTTAAGTGTTTCAGTCACACGATGGCACCAGACAGTCGACGACAGCACCGGCGGAGTGACACGTTAAGCATATAAGTAGTACCGGTCAAGTTAACTTATAGTACCCAGATGAACGGTGTGTTATTCAATTTTAGCGGTTGTTATCTGGGAATAACCATAGACCGTAAAAAAATATGGACGACTCGACATCATCCGTTTCCGCTTGCCATATTTGAAGCTTTCAGGAGGCCTTGCACGGCACGGACATCTTGGGACCGAGTCTGCGCAGTAGCGATTTCGGGACCGGAGTTGCGCAGTAGAGCGCAGGAAGTACAGTCGCGATATCAAAAGCCCGCCCACACTCTCGCAGATGCAGAACAATTAATTATGTTGGTGTGAAATAAACAGTTATGGAAATGTAGAAATTAAAGCTAATGCTCTAATCTGCTCCCAAAAATTTCGAAAAAAGTCCGTTAGTGCCTCAGTGACAACTTCACTCAGAGAAGACGTCAGTCTCAGCTGTCAATCATGACGTCACCCACCGTTTTTATAGCATCAAATAACTAACTCAAAGTAAACTTATTTTTAAAACGAACACCTGAAATGAAATCATCGTGATGATAACTGCCTTCAGTGACATAAACTAACTTTGGGGAAAAATTTTTGAAGTGTAATTTTATTATTAAGTTTGCCTCGCGTCCATTAGAAAACACAGAGGGGCGGCTATACTGGGACCGGTCACCGGGGGGCGATCGAGGCGCGAAAGCTTCAGTAAATGAGAGGGAGACTGCAGGCTTGGGAATAACACACCGCTGGAATGTGCAATTGACCAATCAGAATCAAGTATTTCACAGAGCTTTGTAATAATGTTAATTAAGTTTTTTTTGCACAAAAAACAAATATGGAAAAACATTTATTTTCAACCTTCATTCTGACCCTCTGTCTGAAATTATCTGTTTTTAAGGAGCAGCTCCTTTAAAGGTCCCGTTCTTCGCGTGTTTTCAAAGCTTTGATTATGTTTACAGTGTGCAATATAACATGAGTTCATGTTTCGTATGTAAAAAACGTATTTTTCACACAATTGACAATTGATTACTTACCATAACGGGGAGATGCAAGCGCTGAATGCACGCTCTTCTCCACGTGTGAGAGCAACAAGACCAGGCCCCCTATTTTGCGTGTTCTTGTGGGCGGAGGGTTAGTCAACAAACGGTTCTAGTGACGTCATTCCTGCCAGGAAGTGCAGAGGTGTAGTCCAAACCGGCCGTTCGCTGTAGGCTTTGAAAGGGAACTTCTGTTAAATAAAATATCTCGCTTGGCATTGAACTTTGAGCTTTATAATTTTACAGGTATTATTTATGCTCTAACAGCAACATTGCACACTAACTAAAGTTTGAAAGATGGAATCGCGAAGAAAGGGACCTTCAAAGGTATGGTAAATTCAATAGCATGTTAGCTTCGAAAGCACGAGATCCCACCCCCCTTCAGAGCGTTTTCAAAAGCCATGTCTCCTGGCACACATGAACGCACACAACAGATTCTGCCAAAGCATCAATATTAACTTACCTCATGTCTCAGAGCACATAACAATAATAATGAATGCAAACAACTTAAAGAACTTATACTTCTTTGTACCACCTAACTGCTGCAGATTGATTTCAGTGTTGATAAAGTTGACATAGAAACACATAAGTCCGAGTCTGACAATGTGAACAGCTCCGGAGAGAAAGTCATGGGTTGCCATCTCGTAATTACAGTCATGGCATGGCGTGAACACAGCATAAACTTTTTTGTTGTTTTGGTACTTTAGCCTTCAGTGTCACGGGATCCTTCAAAAATCATTTGAATGTGATGATTTGGTGCTCTTAATTTTTTTTGATGATTAATATTAATGCTGAAAACAGTTGAGCTGTTTAATATTTTTGTTTCAAATCACTTATGAGCTTTCATTCCATTTAGAAGGCTGCCCTAGATCTCAGTTGCCTATCTAGGCCGTACACAGCTCAATAGGTTCTGGAACAGAGCCTAATTCTAAGTGCATAAGGAGAAGGAATGCTTTGTTTTACTGTTTCAGAAGGTCATGTTATGATAACCCTCTGCATGAAAATATCTATGCACTCAGTGGACCACAGAAGAAAGAAAAAAAAATTTAATAACTGATCGGCTGTTATTGCAACATGGTCTCACACCCAACACGTCACATGTATTTACTCTTGGTCAGTTCCCTTCGGCGTCACTTTTTAATGCACAGGGCACAATGAGAAACCTTTGGCGTCATATACTGACGCATTGGGCATGGTTATTGTCATGATGAAGCTATATATTGGGTTATGATTTTGCCTTTATGACATGGAGTGTGATTCTCAATTTAATCAACCTGCATAATTTTTATTTACATTTATTTTATTTTTATTTTTTTATTTTATTTTATTGTTTGAATAAGTAACTCAACCCCATCCCTAAACCTACCCATTTGTGTATTATAAAAAACAGGATTTAACAGGTCAGACAGATGCAATCGTAATATTTTTCAAAAAGTAAAAATATTCCAAGTTCTGAGACCAAACGGTTGATTTGTGTGAAGAAAATCGCCAAAAGCAATCAATGTCTCCATCCGCCGAAGATCATGAACACATTTCAAAAATTGTTACGTGTTTTATATTGTTTAGAAATGGTAGGTTTTGGGAAGGAGTTGGGTTAGTTGCTCCAAATATTTAAAAGTAGCCGATATATATATTCATAAAATCATGTCTACTTTTACAAATGCAAAGAATTAAATGCATTGGCATTGGGCAAACAGCTGAAATCAAATGGAGTACCCTGTGTGTCTGAAAACGATAAAGGGGCTCCCTGTGCCTTAAAAATTGACGCTGAGAGACTCCTGACCAAACGTCAATATGTGCTGAAAAGTGAGACTGTGTGGTCATTCACTGACATGTGCTCCTGGTAACATTACGGTGCAAGATCTGCTGAACATTAGCAGGTAGGATTTTGAACTATTAGAACATCCAGTGAGTACACTTAGGACAAAAGTCACAATGTAGAACAATGTATTATACTATAAAAATAAAAAATAAAAATGTACTGGTAATTTTCTGCCAGTACATTATCCAGTAATTTTACGGACATTTCCGTTAACCCTTAAAACACATATACACACGTATTCAAAATACAGGTAAACACCTGTAAAAAACCAATCCGGAAAATTCCTTCATATTTATACAGTACATTGTGCCCTATTTTTATGGAATTTTTTGCAGTGTATAGTTAAGCTGTATGTGTTTGATTCACTAAAAAGAATCAGTAAATAAGAGTTATTTGTTTGGGAATCGATTAGACTGTACTTTTTGCAGGCTTCTAATTCACTAAAAAGAATAATCTTGTCAGATTCATTCATTCAGAATTTAGTTTGACTACACTGATCGCACTATAAGGCTTTCAATCATAAAAATAATGTGCTCATAAAAATAATTTGTTTAGGAATGGGTTTTAGGTCATATAGGTCGCGCTAGATGGTTTTGATTCACAAAAAAGGAACCATCTTAGAGTTATTTGTTCAGGAAGCAACACTGATACACTGAATGTCGCTCCAATTAGTGCGGGGAGGGATTGAAACCCCTTCTCAACACAAACAGGCGCTTTAATGGGGAACTGGTCTGACTGCTTCAAAAATAAGAACTGATCCCAGACTCTGAGTTCCCCCTAATCTACAAACCCCAGTCATCTGACCTGCTTGTAAGGGTATTTCAAACCCACATCCTCCACTTATCCAATACATGTCATCATCGACGAGCTCAGTCCAGTTCTTATCCCAGACAACTCAAAGCAGAGACCGGAAGGGAGCCCATCTCAAAATGACAGGAGAGGCGAGTCGTCTGATATGTAGCGAGCCAGATAAAGTTTCACCGACAGGAAATCAAATCTGTGAGCCACTTTGACAGGAAATTAAACAGAACAACATGGTTTAAGACAAAAGCCCAACCAAGCACAGAGGCATTCCTTAATGCCAGACCCAAATGATCTGAAACTCAATAGGATGTTCATACAATCACTCTCAGACACTCTCCAGGGGCCTGCCTCATCTGGAGATGAATGTTGCGCTAAACTCCCCTGTGCTAAAATATCTGGAGTTTAAATAACACATGCTTGGAGAAACAGGCAGCATTAACATCTATTATGGCCCAGACTGCTTCAACAATCTCTGTCTCTGGTAATACCTTCTGCCTTTTATATTGCTTTAGTAATCTCACAATAAACCAACATACTGGAACTATGAGGCACAAACTTGATGTATATTTTACCCAAATGTCTCGTTCTATTAGTAAACGGATAATCAAATAAAGTCCAGACACGTTCTCCAATCCAACCTGTCATTTCCAGTGCTATTAATAAGTTGCTGAAGAAAAGAAAGCCACATCTGGATCATCTCACAAATGGCCTGCCTCTGCTTGTGAAAGGCGTGTCTCTTATGACCAACCTCAATCGAAGATCCAGATTGCACATGAAACAAAACTGCAAGACTGTATGGCAAACATCAGAACATGGTGGACTAACCAAACCAACCACATATCAATGTCGTTATGGTGATCAACCAAATTTTTCATACTAAAATCATATGCTCGGATTTATGAACATCATCTAATATCCTTCTAACCCTGTAAAACCAGACATCTGAATTAATCTCAATGTTTATTGATCACTATCCTAAACTATGCAGTTTGATGAATGAAGTTGTTTCGTCTTGCCTTTTTATGCTTTTCAATCCATTTAAGCTCAAAAGGCGAGTCCAACCTCAATCCAATTCCATGTTACACTGTGTCCTGCAGTCAAACCAGCCACATACCCTCCTGTCTAAAATAACCCACAAAATAACCCACAGTCCTCATCAACAATAATAGAGGGATGTGGTTTGGTTTTGGCACTATCCAGTCTGCAGGGAGCAATGGAGGATGTGCATCTCGGCAGCATCACTCCGCACCTCTGGTTCCTTTCAACACCCAGTGAGCCACGGCAACAAAGAAACATGAACCTGCAGCACCCGGCCAGCACAAGTTATGACATCTCTTTATATGGAGGACTGAGTGCAAATTTAAACTATAGCAAGAATAATGGAAAAACCTTTCTTTTCCTTTACACTCAACATTAGAAAAACTCTCAACCAAGGTTGGAGAACCTCTGGACTTTACAGTGCGTTCATATGGGGTTTCTATGAAGGGCTGTAGTGTAGTTTGTTTTTGCTTCCCTTGCACACATAATGCACACACTAAAAGAAAAATGCTAAAGGAAAACAGTGAGTCTAGGGTGACGGGCCGCATATATGTACGTTTCAGGCAGAGCAAAGCGGGGCTGCTTTCTCAAGAGTGTTACTTTTCACCAAACTCTCCAAAATCAACATTCCACCACAAGGCGAGAGAGAGAGAGAGAGAGAGAGAGAGAGAGAGAGAGAGAGAGAGAGAGAGAGAGAGAGAGAGAGAGAGAGAGAGAGAGAGAGAGAGAGAGAGAGAGAGAGAGAGAGAGAGAGAGAGAGAGAGAGAGAGAGAGAGAGAGAGAGCTCCTGGAACTATGTGCAAGCATAGATTTCACAGACCTGGCCTTGTCTCGGGGCTCAAAGACTGAAGCCATTAGTCATTTGTCTATGTAGACATGGTCAACTACCTGTAATCAGTCAGATGATGGTCCGGTGAATAGAGGTAAAACACAATGATTAATTGGGTCTTTTTAACATCCAAATTAGAATGAAAAAGCCAGGAGCTATGCCATATCTGTAACCTAGAAGTTAGCTCAAACTTTTTCATTCATTTGAGTGATGCAAGTTTGAATTGTCCTTGCAGCATTTTCTGACCCGGCTACACTGCTATTTACAGTAAATATGTATATTAAAATGTAATTTACTTCTGTGATGGAAAGCTGTATTTTCAGCATCATACATATCTGCTACTTCATCTTGTCTTTTTAAGAGGTAATGGGCACTATTAGTCAAAGCCCTTGTCAGTTGAGTCTTGCTCCATGTTCACAAGTTTCTCTCCTTTCAATATAAAATTCTTCGCTACTGACTGACTCTCTCCTAAACAGCTTTTTTCCACCATTGATACATATTTTTTGGCTTAAATATTTGTTGTGTGTGGAAACCATTTTAGGAAAGCAATAGAAACTCAAGGGCTAGTGCTGTATCTTGAATAAGTCACGGCTGAAAGAGTTGCACTAACCTCGCCTTCAGCCGTGACTTATGCTGCCTTCACATGCTATCAGAAATGTTGTACTTCCCACTTCTGAAGTTGCGAGCTCATCGCATTCAAGTTTTGACATGAAAGGGCAATCATCTCCATTTTTTTAACCAGGAAACTATTATTTAGGATAATTCCGATAGCATGTGAAGGTAGAATTATTCATGATAAAGCATTGATTACATAATATACAATAAAAACTTAAAAAATAAAATAACAAAATGAAAACAAACATTGTATAAATATTAAAGTAAATAGTGTCTTTTTTAATCACAAACTGACACTTAAATGATAATAAAAAAAATGTAATGCAAGTTAACTCTAAAAACAGCCCGATTCCACAAAAATGTGTATAAATAGTACAAGTGTGCAATCTTGTGTAATGTATACGCCAAAATAAGTTTTGGCGTGCATATTTTTTCCCACCCACCCCACCACCCTAATCCTACCCAAGAGTGTGTCATATACACGCCATAAAGTGCGTATCATATGCACGCGAAAAACTGCGTAGCAAGCATACATTCCACGAGATTGCACACTCGTACTATTGATATGCATTACCATGTGATCGCGTTGCTAAAATCAGTAGGCCTATTGGGAAATATTTTCTAGCTGGTATGAAAGCTTTGAAATAAGGCAGTAAAAAAAGCATCTGCTTTTAGAAAGATTTCAGGAGTCTAGTGCATACAATACCAATACTATCAGTGTCTGGGCATCTCAGAATTCTCAATTTCTGAAATATAAACCGGGATGTTCGCGGACCTCTACTATCTCTCAGCTGGCCTCTAAACCATACAGCTATGAAGTCATTTCAGAATTTAAGACTGTTTTTGTAGGTGATGTCATGGTGGAAATGTCCAGACATCTGTCAGTAAGTGGAATCTTCCTATGCTTGTACTAAAGATAAAACAACACCGGCCATCACAGACTTGGACAAGGTGGGAACTACCATTATTTTCCATTAGAAAATACATAAGGTGCAAGGCATTTAAAAGTGGGGAAATGTCTGGGTTATACATCTTTATGTAATCACACCATTAGAGAGAAAATTGCTGGAGCATCAGAGCATTAAGCTGGAATCCTAATTCTCATCATGACTTCAAAGTGTTTTCATATCCTGCGCGTCTCTCAAAGTTCTCCAGGTGAAATCATCAAATCATTTCAAGCTTCATTTCTTCTGTGTGGAAAATAGAAAGCGAAATAATTCTGTTTTGCCTAAAATGTGCACTCGAAATCACCCAAAGCAGTGTCACAGGTCAGCGCTGAAGGACACCAGCGGAAAGATGCTGCCGGAACTGAGTCTTTACACAAATATGTGTCAGTTCCATTAGAAGAGGCCTTCTAACACCCCATAATGGCAGAGAGGGACCTCAACCGTGCAGTATAACATGACATATAGGTTTAACGGTAAAAAGAATTCCCTAAATGGGAAACGACCGGAGATGGCTAATCCTACACAGAGGAACCATTAGTGAGCTTTACCAGGGCCTCCCCTAACTTAATGACCAGCCTGCAATACAACCATTCTCCAGATTATCATTTACATGTCCATTGGCACACGGAGCAGGAGAGGATTTCTGACACATCGTTTATCAAAGCTCTCTATGAGGTGTTCGATTATAAATTAATCCAGTAAAAATAAGACAACCAGGCTTTTGGTTTTTGACAGCATACTGAGTCTTAAGTCTCTCCTGGTAGGAGATTTTTACTGTGTTAGTTTTCACTTCTACTCTGAGTCTGGACATTTATAACTTATGAGGTTTGGCTGTGCTTTAGATCATCAGCGCTAGACACTTTACATGCGTATAATTAGACTGTAGCACATCTGCAGAAAAAGGCAACACGAGGCATTTGGCCTCTAGCGACTCTCAACAGGTCTTTTCATGAAGGTTAAAGAAAGTAACAAAATCACCAGGCTTTATAATAATGATGTGTGCTGCACCTCACTGACTGTACATATATTAGAGATATGCCACTTTTTGTGAATAAAACCATGACAATGAGTTTACAGGTCATTTGTTCTGTTTGCTCGTAATTAAATACACAAGTGATGCTATACTCCAACTACAACTATTTTAAACATTTAAAGGGTTAGTTCACCTAAAATGAAATTTATCTCATTAATTACTCACCCTCATGTCGTTCGACACCCGTAAGACCTCCGGTCATCTTCGGAACACAAACAATTTTTGTTGAAATCCAATGGCTCAGAGAGGCCTTCATTGACACTAATGTCATTTCGTCTCTCAAGATCCATAAAAGGCACTAAAGACGTCGTTACAAAGCTTATTTTTGGGCTAACTAACCCTAAACTATGGCATTTTGCTATTATGCAGATTATATGACCTCATAAGAACTGAGAAACTATATTGAATGTCACACCATAGGTGAATCGAAATTATGAAGAGAAGGTTAAAAAATGTTCCAAACTTAAAGGGATACTTCAGCACTGGGGAGATGAATGTATTTAAAAGTCCCATTCTTCGCGTGTTTTCGAAGCTTTGATTATGTTTACGGTGTGCAATATAACATGAGTTCATGTTTTGCGTGTAAAAAAAAACAGTATTTTTCACACAATTTACTTATCTGTACAGGTCTGGCCTCTTACCATAACGGGGAGATGCAAGCGCTGAATGAGCGCTCTTCTCCACGTGGGAGAGCAACAAGTGCTTTTTTGCGTGTTCTCGTGGGCGGAGGGTTAGTCAACAAGCGGTTCTAGTGACGTCATTACATCCCTGCACTTCCTGCCGTAGTCCAAACCGGCCGTTCGCTGTAGACTTTGAAAGGGAACTTCTGTTAAATAAAATATCTCGCTTGGCATTGAACTTTGAGTTTTATAATTTTACAGGTATTATTTATGATCTAACAGTAACATTACACACTAACTAAAGTTTGAAAGATGGAATCGCGAAGAATGGGACCTTTAAACTGGGTCATCAATGTAGTAGAAATGTAAAATTATTGTTGAATTTTGTGCCTTCTAGACTAAGAAAAGACAGAAAATGTATTTTTGTCTCATGGGGGTGAAAGACTACAATTCCCAGAATGCTTCGCTGCCCTGTGAGGCCATTCACAAAGCCACCAACTTGATTACTGTGACTGAGTTAGAGAAGACACTAAAATTAAAAACTGAATGTGTCTGTGAGTGAGTGAGTCACCGCGCGAGTATCACAGCACTGAGCACTAACTGCAGGAGTGAGAGAAATCAGCTGATGAGCTCTCGTGATGAGAGCTGAGGTAATCGCGACTAACATTACACTCGCGGCATACATTCACAATGCGAGTTCAGTCTGGCGCGTTTCAATTCATGCCTTTGCAAGCTTAACTTTCATAGAAATTAATTTGAGAAGTTAAAAGACTTACATTGCTCACCATAGCTCCGTTTGCTTGCCTGCAGCCTCGAGCTGAGCTGAGTGTAATCTCCCATCCCCCATGCGCGGGTTCAAAACATGCGGAAATGGCTCCCTCTGCTGGCTGTAGTCTTTAGCCTTTGGCCAAAAATTCCTCCTATGGTGCAAATATCGTCAATTTGCATCATAGGAGGAATTTTTCCAGAAATAAAATGCATAAATCTCTTGTCTCAGGGGGTTATGAGCAAATTTATTTGAATATACTCCAGGGTTTCTACTGATACAAAGCCATATGCTAATCGTAGAGACCCTTTAAAAGAAATTGTGATCTACACTACAACAATAATAAGATAAAGAGAAATAATATTGATAATAAAACATTCATAACGTGTGTGTGTGTGTGTGTGTGTGTGTGTGTGTGTGTGTGTGTGTGTGTGTGTGTGTGTGTGTGTGTGTGTGTGTGTGTGTGTGTGTGTGTGTGTGTGTGTGTGTGTGTGAATAATAAAAAGAAAAAACTGCTCAACTCATGGAAACATTAAGCTGGAAAACGTATGCAGTGAAAGACCTTCACAAGTAGAATCAAATAGTGTATCGATCATGCATCACCCCAGTATTCATTCGCCATATATTTTCCATAGAGTTGACCTAACATAAACTGTATATAAAAGTTTTCTTTTCCCTAACTTTGTTTGAAAGGCCAGGGGATATTTTTAATAGATCTTCCTGTAAAGACACAGAACAATCAGCACATAAAATGGTTTGGCCTTACTGGCGTATTACAGACATGCCTATGAAGAAAAATGAATGCGTTAGACATGGAAGCTACAGCTTCCTTTTCTTAATAGAGCCATAGTTTAAGATGATTATCTTTGAAGCACAGAGACAAAACACATCTGGTTATAGTTCCAAATAACGAACACAAAAAAAAAGTCTAGATTTCCATATCCGCATCATCTAATGTGACTGAAAGTACTACAACCATGCCAATGTCAACAGTGCAGAGAAACACAGAGGTCTGCCAATTACCATTAAAGCGCACTTTATTTTTTTTATATCCAGACTCCCTAGCACAATTGCTAGACTGTTAGATGCATTAAACTAAGACCGTACTTTGTCACCATTGTAAAATATCATAATCAGGTGAGCTGTAATGTGTACCTAACCTGTGTGCATTACAGCTCAGGCAGCTGTTTAGGAATGGCACCAAAACTGACATCATGCTGAACACACTGTGGGATGTTGTGTAAAATACCAGCAGATAAATGTTTTGTCAAACAGTAAAGGCTCAGTTTTGAATCGTTCTATTAAATAATTATATGCTTGTCTCTTTAGTAGGTAAACACACATTAAGGCATGTGAAAGTATACTTATCTTATATGGGCCTATAGTTTTTGTTTTTCCAATCAAAAGATTTTAATTTGATTATGAATTATAATAACAACAACAACTCTTAACACATTACTGTCAAGTAAAACATATAGCGCGACAGATCTACATCTACACGCATAATCTGTCTCTAACTCTATACAGATCATATAATCTGACAGGCATGTCTGTCGACTGCACAATGTCAAAAATTGAGAGTAAACATTTTACCCGTCCTAGCCTGCCATCTAGTGGACAGCCTCAAATATTGAATGTATATTACAAGAAAAATTCACCCATAGCTATAATGTATACCATCATGTAATTGCAAACTGGTAAGACTTTTTTTCTTTGATGAAATGAAAAGAAAAACAGTATGAGTGTTTGAGGAATATTCTGGTCACTTCTGAAAATATATCAACAGTGAATATGGGCTGGGACTGGCAAGCATCAAAAAGACGTAAAACACTCATACGAGTAACGAGGACATTCCATTTTAGTGAATTTCTCTTGAAACCATACATGACACAGTTTTAGGCTTTTCAGAGATACCTTTTGTTTTGAGGTTTCAAAATGCATTTTGTAATTATCATTTAAATCTGACTAATTTTCAAAGTCAAACATCTCAGGAAAATGTTATGGGTTTTCTAATCAAAATATGACATTCTGTTACAAAGCAGGGCTTTATTTCATAAGGAGAGTAAATAGGGAAAGAAATGAGATAGTTCCCCGGTTTAAACCCCACATTTTTTAAAGTAAAATTTTGAAAAATGATATTTTTTCTTATGCTCTAAACAAGGTAATAACATACAAAAATACTAGATTCAAAAGATTTTGTTTTCCTGGGGAATAAATATTATAAAAGTAACACATTGGAATCATATGCTTATTCCAAGTCAAATAAAGTTTTAAACAGCACAGTCCTTTTTTAACCCTATTTTAAAGATTCTTTAGAATAAAATAAAACACAATAGGTTTACTCTACTCATTATATCATAATATTAGACTTGTTTAACCATCATTGATAATAATACAAATGATGGTTACACTATTTTAAGGTGTCATTGTTACAGTGTAATTATATATTTACTCAATACGGAGCAATATTGATAAACTACATGTACGTACTATATGGTTAGGGTAGGATTAGGGTTTGGTGGAAGGTTAGTTGCATGTTATTATGCATAATTTACTGTTATTACTATGGTAAGTATATGTAGCATGATATGTAACAAGGACACTTTAAAATAGTGTTACCAAAATAACAATAATAATAACGCACATCCAGATACATCACTTGTCATATTTTATTTGATAAGACTGCTCAACCACATTTTGAGGCGGTCATATTTGAAACTAAATCAGGACTTCCAGCAACTAGCATGAGACAGATAAATAAAGCTGAACGCACTGATGTTCATAGTCACAAAATTAGCATGTGTTTTACAACCAATGTCTTTGTCTCACTCTATAATAGTTCCACACAACTGCAAGTAACACTTTGCTTGTTTTACAGCAAATACAAAATATTAAATTAACACAATAACTAGATGAAGCATTAATCTAAACGTCTTTATTAACACTGAGAAGAACTGGAGTTGGAGACTAGATATAACAGTAGGTGATGTCACTGTAATCACATGCATTTAAATACGTCAGCGAGGGGGCGCTAAAGAGAGAAAGATATCACTGCTCAAAGCATACGGCACATGTGTAGGAGTAGTGTGTACTAAGTATCTGAACATGAACATGATGAGCATCTTCATGAGTAAGAGAGAGATTGTGTAAGTTTGTGAATGAGTTTAGTGCCACATGATGTTTGACTTGTGTCAGAGTGTGTTATGTTTTCAAGTTGCCAGGGGGCCCAAGCTAAGCTCCACATGGTGTATGAGCCAGATGACCTCACTGGTGACTTCTCCCTCCTCGGTGGGTCTGATCGGAGCAGTGAGGTTCCGGAAATCATGTCGGAGTTTGAAAGCGACAGTGACGTCACCTTCCTCTATCTGCGGAATCACTTTGATGAAGAAGCCGATCTTGTTTGACTTTCTAAAGGCCACCACACTGAAAAAAAGAGCAAACTGTTAATGGAAGTTCAAAACACAGGAACCAATGATATCAGATGATTAGCAGTAATGGCTTAAATTAAATGTTTTTTGTGGCATAATATTGATTACCACAGAGAATTTTAAGTATAGAGCCCTTGCACATGAATGAATTATATAGTGCATAAACAAGTTCATTCACCTAAAATAGTATTCCCAATTTTAAAAAAGAACGGTCAAAAAACTTCAGAGCTCAGATTATGAACTGAGTTATGCTGAATAATTCATGTGAAGTTCATATTTGTGTCAAACTTCTTACATTTAATCATTTCAATCCTGACCCATTTATTTTAATATACCATTGTTTAATATATCAATTGTTCAAAAAAAAAAAAAAACTTTAGGTAGACAAATTCAGAAAATTGTGAAAATGTTCCCATCGTTGTGAAAATTACATGATCTAGGATCTTTACACATTGGCTACATTTTTACACGCAACCAAATAATCCATTAGTAACTGGATTGACAGCTCAATCGGACTTAAAAGGCTAATGTAAACGATTTAATCGATCTGACTGAGCTCGATCCAAATGAATCATTAAACATTTTGATATCGGATTGAAAGGGGTGGTTTATTCTTCCAATCCGTTTGAACTTGATCGTATTGAATACTGAAACTAGAAAGGACTGCGCATGTGCAATGGTGTGACGCACAGAACAAGCTGCAGTTTTTAAATAACATTTCATAAATGACTCTCCACTCATTGTTCTGAACAGCATCCCATCAGTCCTCATTTCATACTGTCATCCATAGACTCTTTTGGGCACGGGAAGGGGTGTTTTTACTGACTGATAAATAGAAGCAGCACAGCATAACAGTTCATGTGCTCGTCATCTTCTAAACATGACCCCAAATACATAAAAATTAAGTCTGCTCTATAAAACAAAGAAAAGAAGCAATGGAAGAGATTAGTATGCATAAACAGCGGAAAACTGTATATTCGTGCAGTGTGTGCAAAATTAAATCTGATTAGAAGCTTGTGATGGCTGATGTGCGCATTCACGTAAACACTATGTTCAGATTCATGACAACAAATTCATTCCGATTGAAAGAAAAGGCTTAAACATAGCCACTGTGTGCCATTATAAATACTGTAAGTTATAGCCTCATTTTCATTGTTGATAAATTCAATATTGCATCTAAAACCTAAGATCTATAGGTTCACATGGAGGCAATTGTAGAACTCCACAGAATGTGTTTAAATATAATACAGCTAAATGTGTTTGTGGTGTGGCAAGCAGCGGGGCGAGGGACCGCGAGAGCGGGCCGGTGATTAACGTTCACGAGTGCCAGCTGCGTGGCACACCGGTCTCGTCTCGCGGCCATGTGACGGGAGCATATAAGGAGGAGCAAGGACAGCGGAAGACGAGAGAGGACCAGGCCTGGAATTTATGTTTAGTTTTGTTTATGTGTTTGTGGGCAGTCGTCCGTGAGGGGCTGTCCGCGGTTTTACTTTCATTTTGTTTATTTATTTTTAATAAATGTTGTTGAAACGTTCGCCGGTTCCCGCCTCCTTCCTTCCCATCTACAAACCGTATTACATTGGTGCCGAAACCCGGGAAGGAAGTAGGACAGCGCCGCCGCCATGACAACGCCAACGCCCTCCGCCTCGCCGTTTGCGGACATCACCTCTCTCGCGGCCCTCCATCAGGAACAACACCAGTCCATGCTGGACCTGCGGGCAGACCAGGAGCGCCGCTTCGAGGCCATTGTCCGTGGCCAGCAAGAGGACCGCGAGAGGTTCCGGAGCTGGATCGACCGGGAGGTTCGCACCGAAGCCGCCGGGCTCGCCAGCGCACCGGTCCACGTGCCCCTACACAAGATGGGGCCACAGGACGATCCCGAGGCCTTCATAGACCTCTATCAGAAGGCCGCGGAGGCCTGCGGGTGGCCCCGGGCACAGTGGCCGGTGCGCCTCATACCACTGCTGACTGGAGAAGCCCAGGCGGCCGCCCAACAACTGCCGGTGGCGAACCTCCTGGAGTATGAAGACCTGAAGAGGGCCATCATCCAGCGGGTCGGCCGGACCCCCGAGCAGCATCGCCAGAGATTCCGCTCGCTGGAGTGGGGCGAGGCCGGCCGACCCTTCGCGATGGCCCAAAAGCTCCGGGACGCGTGCCGCAAATGGCTATTGGCCGGTGGAAGCGACGTGGACCACATCGTCGATCTGGTGGTACTGGAGCAGTTTATCGCTCGGCTACCCAAGAAGACCGCCGAGTGGGTCCAGTGCCACCGGCCCACGTCGCTGACGACGGCCATCAACCTGGCGGAGGACCACCTGGTGGCGTGCCCGGGGGTCGGCGAGCCCCTATTAACCTCTCCCTCTCTCTCTCCCCCCTCTGTCTCTCCTTCTCGCCCTGTCCCTCTCCCTAGGTCCCGCCCTCCAGGGCCCCCTCGCATTCCCCCCAGAGGCCGGGGTGGAATGGGCCCAGGGCAGTACGGGAGTTCGAGGGCCCCGCCCAGGGGGGCGGGGCTGCTGGGGTCGGGCGGGGATAACGGTTCCGGTTCCAACCCCCCTCCGCGCTCATTTTCCAACCCGCAGGGGCGGCGGGCAGGCCTGGGCTGGCCTGCTGGCGGTGCGGCGACCCGGACCATTTTGTGGACCGATGTCCGATGATGGACATCGGGACAATGATCCGGGTCCCGGACTTCCAGCGGACCACCCCTGATCAAGCAGGAGAGTACCAAATTCCTGTGAGTATCAAGGGGGGTACATATCAGGCCTTGGTGGATTCAGGATGTAACCAAACCTCGATCCATCAAAGCCTGATGCAGCCTGGGGCATTGGATACAAGCCGCATGGTTAAGGTGCGGTGTGTGCACGGGGATGTGGTGGAATATCCGGTTGTCCCAGTCACGATACAGTTTAGGGGAGAAAATCATAGTGTTGAGGTGGCGGTTAGTCCCCACCTCCGGCATCCGCTAATTCTGGGAACGAATTGGCCCGCCTTTCCGGCGTTATTGGGGTCGTTATGCGCGGATGCCGCTTGGGAGAACAAGGCTAGGAACGGGGCGGTGCGAGTGCAGGTTGGCGAGACTGATACGGGGCCCTTGGGAACCGCTTCAGAGGAACCGAGCGGGGTCGAGAGACTGATTCTCTCGGACCGCGATGACTTCCCTCTGGAGCAGTCTCAAGATGAGACCCTAAAACATGCTTTTCAGCAGGTCCGCACTATCGACGGTCAGTCCCTCCAACCCGCGTTGCCCGTCACGTATCCTTATTTTGCCATAATTAAGGATCGGTTGTATCGAGTGACCCAAGACGCTCAGACAAAAGTGGATACAACCCAGTTATTAGTACCAAAGAGCCGCCGGGAAATGCTTTTCCAGGCGGCTCACTCGAACCCGATGGCGGGCCACCTGGGGCAGGCGGCCACATTAAATCGCTTAATGACCCGATTTTTTTGACCAGGCATTCATGACAATGGCCCTCATTTATCAAAAGTGCGTACACCAAATTTCCAGCGTACACCTTGCGTACACCCAAACCCACGGTGACTTTGAGATTTATCAATATGGACGTTGGCGTACGGCACGCTCAAATCCTACGCCAGCTCAGGAGGTGGTGTACGCACGTTTGGAGTTAGTGGGAAAACGCGCAGAAAAGCAATTCCTAACACCACAAAACGCACTGACAAGATATGCTATATGGCCCACTGTTAAAAACCACAAAAACAACATTCATAGTTTATTTTTGTGCAACATGAACGTCAATGTTTAATTTTTGTGACTTTACCAAAGCGTTTGATTTGTAGGCATCTGTATTCCTCCAGTCGCGAGCCTGTGCGCTTTATCTGACGTTTCAGGCCCGCCTGGCCCGGCAGCTGCGCACGGACTGGGAATAATTCAGACTGACAAAATAATAAAAATGACCTTCTTCTTTTAAATAATAATAAAATCAATAAAAACGACATTCTTCTTCTAAATAACAAGCGTCATTAAGAATAATAATCATAATAATAAAAAGAAGAATTTTACAAATTGTCAAGTAATTATTAATGTGAATGAATCTTACTCCACATCACATCATCATCACTATTGTACACCCCAATACATGTGCCGTGATACGAAATTAAATGCTAATTTTTTCAAAACGTGCTGTAAAATAATGCAGTGATGGTAATTTATCATCCAAACAGCTTTAAACTGCTGGAGTGCGCTTCTCAACCTCCACACTATTAACAGTACTCGTTATTTGTGTCCATATTTTGTTTTTGTAGGTGCCTTTAATTCCACTCTTTAAACTCCCAAATAAAACAATTTCGGGTTTTTTTTCCACTTCCCTGGTGATCTCGATGGGCGCGCGTCTCAATCATCTCAATATCGCAGTGATCAGGGAGTCAGCCCATTGACTTATGTTCTAATCAGTGCCCTGACTAGTGGACTAGTGAGATGATTGAGCGCGCCCGATCTCCACGTCGGAGAAGTTTCGCTTCTTTGCCGTCTTCTGTTTGTCCATGGCGTAAAATGAGTGCGTGCGGGAGGCGGAGACTTGAATATATAGGGGCGTGTTATTCTAATGACGATCGTTTTCAGCCGCCGCATTTATCAAGGGCAAGTATTGCGTACACCTGGATTGCAGAGGTACGCACAGCTTCATAAATCAGGCGGTGAGAGGAGTGTAAGCATAATCTTACGCCAACATATACACCAGTTTCTACGCAAGATTGATAAATGAGGGCCAATGTGCGCAGGTGGTGCGCGTCTTGCCCTGAATGTCAGTTGGTGAATCCACTGGCCGCCCCAAAAGCGCCATTGCGCCCCCTTCCATTAATGCAGGTCCCCTTCGAGAGAATTGCGATGGACCTCATCGGGCCATTAGAGCGATCCGCACGCGGACATCGTTTTGCGTTAGTCATCGTGGACTACGCAACACGATATCCGGAGGCAGTGGCTCTCCGCAACATCTCCGCGAAGAGTGTTGCGGACGCACTGTTTCGTCTAATCTCCCGAGTGGGGATTCCGAAAGAAATCCTCACTGATCAAGGCACGGCGTTTATGTCACGCACGTTGAGCGAACTCTACGGTTTATTGGGCATTAAATCCATTCGAACAAGAGTCTATCACCCACAAACGGACGGCTTGGTCGAACGGTTTAATCGCACGCTTAAATCCATGATCCGTAAGTTCGTGCAGGAAGACGCCAAAAATTGGGATCGGTGGTTAGAACCCCTCTTATTTGCCGTGCGGGAGGTTCCACAAGCCTCCACGGGGTTTTCCCCCTTCGAGCTTCTCTACGGACGGCAGCCCCGGGGGTTGCTGGACGTCCTACGAGAAACTTGGGAGGAGGGACCTTCTTTGGCCAAAAACGAAATTCAATATGTGCTGGACTTGCGAACAAAACTCCACACCTTGGGGCGGCTATCTAGGGAGAATTTGTTGCAAGCCCAGGACCGCCAAAGCCGGTCATATAACAGGGGTACGAGACTACGCAAATTCACACCGGGAGAGAAAGTGCTCGTATTACTCCCTACATCGAGCTCTAAATTAATGTCAAAGTGGCAGGGGCCGTTTGAGGTCGCACGACAGGTTGGAGACCTCGATTATGAAGTGATACGGTCCGATAGGAACGGGGCACGTCAAATATACCACCTCAATCTCCTTAAGAAATGGAATGAGGTGGAATCAGTGTTGTTGGCGACGGTGATCGGGGGAGAGGATGATCTCGGGCCAGAGGCGAGCATCAAAGCACAATCGGTCGCGCTGGCCCCTGGGGGAGATCACCTCTCACCATCCCAACTCACTGATCTATCAAAACTACAGGCGGAGTTCGCCGACGTGTTTTCGCCCCTACCGGGACGTACCAGCTTAATTCAGCACCATATCGAGACCGAGCCGGGCGTGGTAGTTCGCAGCCGGCCGTATCGCTTACCTGAACACAAGAAAAAAGTAGTTCAGGAAGAATTAGGGGCAATGCTCGATATGGGAGTAATAGAGGAGTCCAACAGTGACTGGGCGAGCGCGATCGTTTTGGTCCCTAAGACCGACGGCTCGGTCAGGTTCTGTGTGGACTACCGCAAGGTGAACGCAGTGTCGAAATTCGACGCGTATCCAATGCCGCGGGTTGACGAGTTGCTTGATCGGCTGGGCACGGCTCGATTTTATTCGACATTGGACTTAACGAAGGGCTATTGGCAGATCCCCTTGTCTCCATTGTCCAAAGAAAAGACAGCTTTCACCACGCCGTTTGGATTGCACCAATTCGTCACGCTTCCCTTCGGCTTGTTCGGGGCGCCCGCTACCTTTCAGCGCCTCATGGACAGGATTTTGCGTCCCCATGCCGCATATGCTGCTGCCTATCTGGACGATATCGTGATTTACAGTCACGATTGGCAGCGGCATATGCAGCATGTCAGGGCGGTCTTGAGGTCGCTGAGGGGAGCGGGGCTCACGGCCAATCCGAAGAAGTGTGCAATTGGGCGGGTGGAGGTAAGGTATCTGGGCTTCCACTTGGGTCATGGACAGGTGCGTCCCCAAATTGATAAGACCGCCGCAATTGCAACCTGTCCGAGACCCAAGACCAAAAAGGAGGTAAGGCAGTTCTTGGGGCTGGCGGGATATTATAGACGGTTTAAACCAAATTATTCGGACCTCACCAGCCCTCTGACTGACCTTACTAGAAAGGGGCTACCAGATACGGTCCAATGGAAGGAGCCGTGCCAGCAGGCCTTCACCCGAGTTAAGGCTGCTCTATGTGGCGGGCCGCTTTTACACTCCCCTGACTTTTCTCTCCCTTTTCTGTTGCAGACTGACGCGTCGGAAAATCCTTCTTTGGCCAAAAAGGAAATTCAATATGTGCTGGACTTGCGAACAAAACTCCACACCTTGGGGCGGCTATCTAGGGAGAATTTGTTGCAAGCCCAGGACCGCCAAAGCCGGTCATATAACAGGGGTACGAGACTACGCAAATTCACACCGGGAGAGAAAGTGCTCGTATTACTCCCTACATCGAGCTCTAAATTAATGTCAAAGTGGCAGGGGCCGTTTGAGGTCGCACGACAGGTTGGAGACCTCGATTATGAAGTGATACGGTCCGATAGGAACGGGGCACGTCAAATATACCACCTCAATCTCCTTAAGAAATGGAATGAGGTGGAATCAGTGTTGTTGGCGACGGTGATCGGGGGAGAGGATGATCTCGGGCCAGAGGCGAGCATCAAAGCACAATCGGTCGCGCTGGCCCCTGGGGGAGATCACCTCTCACCATCCCAACTCACTGATCTATCAAAACTACAGGCGGAGTTCGCCGACGTGTTTTCGCCCCTACCGGGACGTACCAGCTTAATTCAGCACCATATCGAGACCGAGCCGGGCGTGGTAGTTCGCAGCCGGCCGTATCGCTTACCTGAACACAAGAAAAAAGTAGTTCAGGAAGAATTAGGGGCAATGCTCGATATGGGAGTAATAGAGGAGTCCAACAGTGACTGGGCGAGCGCGATCGTTTTGGTCCCTAAGACCGACGGCTCGGTCAGGTTCTGTGTGGACTACCGCAAGGTGAACGCAGTGTCGAAATTCGACGCGTATCCAATGCCGCGGGTTGACGAGTTGCTTGATCGGCTGGGCACGGCTCGATTTTATTCGACATTGGACTTAACGAAGGGCTATTGGCAGATCCCCTTGTCTCCATTGTCCAAAGAAAAGACAGCTTTCACCACGCCGTTTGGATTGCACCAATTCGTCACGCTTCCCTTCGGCTTGTTCGGGGCGCCCGCTACCTTTCAGCGCCTCATGGACAGGATTTTGCGTCCCCATGCCGCATATGCTGCTGCCTATCTGGACGATATCGTGATTTACAGTCACGATTGGCAGCGGCATATGCAGCATGTCAGGGCGGTCTTGAGGTCGCTGAGGGGAGCGGGGCTCACGGCCAATCCGAAGAAGTGTGCAATTGGGCGGGTGGAGGTAAGGTATCTGGGCTTCCACTTGGGTCATGGACAGGTGCGTCCCCAAATTGATAAGACCGCCGCAATTGCAACCTGTCCGAGACCCAAGACCAAAAAGGAGGTAAGGCAGTTCTTGGGGCTGGCGGGATATTATAGACGGTTTAAACCAAATTATTCGGACCTCACCAGCCCTCTGACTGACCTTACTAGAAAGGGGCTACCAGATACGGTCCAATGGAAGGAGCCGTGCCAGCAGGCCTTCACCCGAGTTAAGGCTGCTCTATGTGGCGGGCCGCTTTTACACTCCCCTGACTTTTCTCTCCCTTTTCTGTTGCAGACTGACGCGTCGGACAGGGGGCTGGGCGCAGTCCTGGCCCAGGAGGTGGAGGGGGGAGAGCGGCCGGTGCTGTACATTAGCCGTAAGCTCTCAAAGAGAGAGGCTAAGTACAGCACCATCGAAAAGGAGTGCCTTGCCATCAGGTGGGCCGTTCTCACCCTCCGCTACTACCTTCTGGGGCGGGAGTTCACTCTCTGTTCGGACCACGCTCCTCTCCAATGGCTCCACCGCATGAAGGATACCAACGCGTGGATCACCCGTTGGTATCTAGCTCTTCAGCCTTTTAAGTTCCAGGTGGTCCACAGGCCGGGTGCTCAGATGGCTGTGGCCGACCTCCTCTCCAGAAATGGGGGGGGGGCTGCAGGCCGGACGGCTCCCCGGCCTGAGTCGGGCGGTGGGGGTATGTGGCAAGGGGGGCGTGGTTCAGCGAGGTCTGCAGCGGGAGAGAGAGCCGCGGGACGAGCGGTAAGTGAGTGGGTTGGAAGCAGATTAATAACACCTGTCTCTCGTTCCAGTAATGAGCGCGGAGAGGGTACAAAACATCGGTGGAACCGGAGATCGAGGAGAGAGAGAGTCGGGCTGTTGATGCGACACACAGGAGACTGAGTTTGACCCGGAAGCCGGAAGTGCTGTGAACCGGAAGTTATTATTGTTCATGAGTTTGACTGAAGGCACACGCCTGAGTGTGTTATTGACTTTGCTACACTAAAATAAAGAGAAGCATCAACAGTCCAGCCGACCCCTGTGTCCTCTTCCTTCCTTACTATATCGAACTTGTTACAGTGTTAAACATAAAGTATTATTATACTCTTATTGGTCATTAAAATATTATCATATGAATTCATAAGAAGGGCACAGGGAATGTAATAAACCATGGTGTTCAAATTCAAAGCAGATTCCATACAGATCTACTTATTAATACATAAATAACCTATTCACAGTCCGTCCTTCTGATTCTGTATTACTGCAATCTCATCTTCTTGATAATTTATGAGCTATATATTTTTTTATCTGCTCTTAGTATTCAACAGCAGAGGTGGTTCTTACTCTGGGTCATCCTGAAAACCTTGAGGTTCTGCCAGTTCATCATACTCAGCGGCAGCGTCTTTCCCTGCCAGGACCAGCTCCTTCGAGGGCACCAGCACCTATTAAACAATCATATTATATAATCAAACCGTGGGGGGACACAACAAAAGACAATGAGGCGATGCCAGTGAATACAAGCAGTGCCATTGAAGGTGAGGTTGTATTGGCTGAATCATTTCCCCTGTAGTGGCCAATTCAAGTAGCCTAGAAATCTAGACGCACCCTAGCGGCAGCAAATTTAATCTGCCCGCAAGTGTCGTCTAGGAACTCTCAATACCCTTCTGAGCTGTAATCGCCAAACTCTTGCCAGACCAATCACATCGTGTATAGAGTCGGTGGGCGGGGCCATAATGACGACGGCCGAGTTATGTTTGTGTGCTTCTAGTAAACACAGAAACTGGCCAACGGCGGCAGTCTTTCGAATCAGCTTTGACCGCGAATCTGGAAGACTTGGAGTTAAGCTTTTCTCTGAGAAGAGAACAAAGAATGGCACTGAATTCATTCTTAAAAAGGGAAGATGTGTTCGGAGTTTAGCCGACCGTTTAAGGTGAATATTTAATCTATCAACAAGCTCTGTTTCACCTTCGTTGCTCTGGTTGGTGGTAGCGCTATCCTATCGCGTGCAGAGGGAGTTTGAAAGACAACCGTTTATCCCGCCCCTCGGATTGAGCCCTGTCAATGGTGAGTTTCCAGACCAAACATCTTTATGTGGGTCTGGCTTGTCAGGTTACAATTCAAGGTAAACAATGTCTGTCTGGAGTGTTTGTTTAAAGAGTTTCTGCTCAAGCCAGATCAGGACAATTATCTTATTCGACAACCAACCATCAGCCATACTTATAGGAAAAATACACTGCTGATTTATTTATACAGTATCAAAAAAATTCATCTGCGCTGTTAGAGAGATGCTCAGCTGTGGCGTTTTACCTTAGCAGTGCTGTTAATGTCATCTGGGTCTCCCTCTTCACAGGTGTACAGAGACACATGGGTGATGTTTTCTACTGGGTTTGTCAGGGTCAGCAGAACCTGACTCTCCTGGATTAAAACAAAATACTACAATACTTATAAAAGGAAACAGTTCTATAACCCGTTCAAATAAGTGTAATGTATTTTAAACGCCAAAATTGAAAAACAACTGCATAAATTAATTCAAGTGTTCCAGAATGAACCAAACTTGCCTTCATATGACGCAGGTTTGGAATGGACATGATTCTTACTTCAGGAATGTAGCTCCTATAAAAGGAAAACAAAAACATTAATTGATTAATTAATTCTAGCAAATAAACACTCAAAGAACAACAAATAGGAGAATTTAGGGCAAAAACACAGGACACTTACACTGCCACAAGCTGGATTTTGAACTTTATTGATGTTGGATTAAATTCTGGTTTGCTTAGATTGTGCTCACATTTCTGAAATGAAATGATGAATAACAGTAATTAACAGCACATTAAAATGTTATTCAACAGATCTGTAGCTCACGGAAATCAAAAACAAATATGAAAACGAATTAGCTTTTTAATGATATATACACACTAATGTTCAAAAGGCTTTTATGACAGAAATTAATAATTGTATTCATCAAAGATGCTTTAAATTGATCAAAAGTCACAGTAAAGACTAAAAAAAATCAAAGAATCCTGAAAACAATGCATTGTGGTTTCCACAAAAAAATTAACAACTCAACTAATTGTCAACATTAACTATGATTATTTGTAATAAAATTTGCAATGTTCTGATTATTCGCTAAGAAGTATGGTGATACCACACTCAGATAGATATACAGTATGCATGTTACCGGCCATTGTTTTAAAACTACTCGCATCAAATAAAAAAAATAAAAAATTATGGACATCCTGGATATAATTCGGCGCCGTGATGAACATCGCAAAGCTGGGTTTGCCTACGGTCCCATCACGTTCTTCTCACCTTTTAGATGGATACGGAGCAGAGACTGCGCAGCGAGTTGTGTTGAGAGTTTAGCGTTTTGGGGACAAGATTACTTCAGAATGATGTCAGAGTTCATTCATGAAGTTGTGTGAACAGCACAGCATCGATTTAAATCTGAACACATGCGCACTTTAGGTCAGATCGGTAATAGTTTGATCGCGTTTACATGAGAAAGTTTAATCGCAAAATTTTCAAAATCCCATTATAATTGCATTATGAGGGTGCATGTAAATGAACTGATAATAATAAGATAATTCAGCAATCAGCATTTTAATGATTTTGGAAGGATCATGTGAAACTGAAGAATGAAGTAATAATGCTGAGAATTCAGTTTTGTCATCATAGGAATGAATTATACTTTTCTAGGTTAAAGTTATATTTTAATATTTCACAATATTATAATTTTTTATCAAATAAATAGTCTTGGTCAGTGTAAGAAGCTTCTTTCAAAAACCCTACAAAATCTGCTAACCCCAGGCTTTTGAATGCCAGTGTATATAAAACAAGAACAGGCTGTAAGATTTTAGCACAGTGATTCAACGGCAGCTTCCTGAAATGCTTTCTTTGCAGTGAAAGAGAAGCTGCGGATGTGTTTCCATACCCTGCAACGCAGAGAGCGCTTCATTAGCAGGTGTTTGTGTCTGGGGTGCAGCTGTGAAGCTCCTGCAGGCTGAAAATCTGGCTGTAGCAGCCTCTGGCGAAGACTCGTTACTGTATTGAAACAAGCAATGTTTAAAATATGCATCACATAACCAAGTCAATGAAGATCTAGTCACAAACTAAAAAGTATATAGTAAGGTTATGTATCTTCTCTTAGGACTAATGTGATTCAATGATACAAGTTTCAATTTTGACACATCTTATCCCAAGTAAACTCCAAAAACGCCCCATGATACCTGTGAGTATGAATCTACATGGTTGTGCCTGCCACTGCTCTAGTAAAGGTGTTGGATTAAGAAAGTAATTGCTAAGTATTTATGGATTAAGCAGAGATGAGACCAACCTTCAGGAAGATTTACAGGTCGCGTGTAATAATCTTCAGGCAGGGGCTCTACTTCATCCAAAGCCTGTGCCGGCTCTATAGTGATCTCCTTCTGGTCCTCTCCTTCTTTTAACCTGAAAACAATATAGCATACAGACAATGTCTAAAACCATTTAAATAATATAATATACATTGCACATCACCTAATTTATCTAAACCCAACCTTTCAAAATTTGCTATAACACTGACAAGGTGAAGTGAACAATACTGATTATCTCTTCATCACGGCACCTGTTAGTGGGTGGGATATATTAGGCAGGAAGTGAATGTTTTTGTCCTCAAAGTTGAAGTGTTAGAAGCAGGTAAAATGGGCAAGCGTAAGGATTTGAACGAGTTTGACAAGGGTCAAATTGTGCAGGCTAGACAACTGGGTCAGAGCATCTCCAGTTCTTGTGGGGCGTTTCCGGTCTGTAGTGGTCAGTATCTATCAAAATTGGTCCAAGGAAGAAACATTGGTGAACCGGCTCATTGATGCACGTGGAGAGCGAAGGCTGGCCCGTGTGGTCCGATCAAAAAGACGAGCTACTGTAGCTCAAATTGCTCGAAGTTAATGCTGGTGCTGATAGAAAGGTGTCAGAGTACACAGAGCATTAAAGTTTGTTGCATATGGGGCTGGATAGCCACAGACCAGTCAGTGTGGCAATGCTGACCCCTGTCCACTGCCGAAAGCACAAACAGTGGGCACGTGAACTTCAGAACTGGACCACGGAGCAATGGAAGAAGGTGGCCTGGTCTGATGATTCAGACATCACGTGGATGGCAAGGTGTGTGCGAGTTGCTAACCTAGGGAACACATGGCACCAGGATGCACTATGGGAAGAAGACAAGACGGCGGAGGCAGTGTGATGTGGATGTTACTTTGACACGCACCCCTTCATAAGTACTGTTGCACACCATGTACACACTTTCATGGAAACAGTATTCCTTAGTGGCTGTTGCCTCTTTCAGCAGGATAATGTGCCCTGCCACAAAGCAAAAATGGTTCAGGAATGGTTTGAGGGGCACAACAAAGAGTTTGAGGTGTTGACTTGGCCCCAGATCTCAGTCCAATCGAGTATCGGTGGGATGTGCTGAACAAACAAGTCCGATCCATGGAGGACTTACCTCACATCATACAGGACTTAAAAGATCTGCTGCAAATGCCTTGGTGCCAGATACCAAAGCACACCTTCAGGGGTCTAGTGAAGTGCATGCCTCCACGGGTCAGGGCTGTTTTCGCAGCAATAGGGGGATCAACATAAAATTAGGACTTTAGGTCATAATGTTATGCCTGATCACTGTAGGTATGTAACAGTAAGGCCGCGTGTCCACCTAAGCGTTTTTTCACTCTGCTGGCTGGCGTTTTCAATTGTTTTCAATGAGAGCGCCACGTTTTTAGAACGTCTGGAGCGCACCGAGGCGCTGAGCGAGTATTTCACGCTCACGCGCTGAGCGCTCAGCGTTTTTTACTGGTCGCCAGACTCTGGTATGCCAGAGCAAATACTTTACATTGTATCTGCAATTTTATATAGAATCAATACAGGAACAAACTACCTGTGAAATTAGAAACACTTCCGCGGATTTTCCGTATCATAACAACAAGCAGTCTCAACTGAGGAGAAAAAAACGCTGCCTGACAAAACGCTCTCAAGCGCTCACAGCGAGGCAATTTCAGCAGAGCGCCAAGCGTTTTCTGCTGGCTAAAAACGCTTTGGTGGACACACGGCCTAAGTGAGATTGAATTGCAGACGACTCATTTTGGCAGTTCAGAATCTGTTATTTAGGAGACAATAACTTTGTTGTGCACTTTGATCTTTAAAACTTTGCAGATTCACAAACAACGATATTACACACTGCATGAAAGGTAATAGTCGAAAAAGCATGGGGCACTTTAAAATGTGATGCATCAATTATCTCAGTACTCAAATGACCGGTAGTAACTGTCATAAACACCACCAAGCAGTGGATTTTGTTAAAACATGATAGATACTCACGAAAGGCCATATAGGGCACTGATTGGGGCTCCAGATCTCTGTCTCTGTAGTCGGGTTCCCAGTCCATACTTCTCCTTTTAGACATAAACATAGACCATGTCAGTTCATGCTAATCATACTTTGTCTAAGTTTAAAGTAAAGCTAATTATTAATAGATTAATGTTGGTGTCAGAGAGATTCCCTGTGATGGTACACTTATTAATAGTTAACAGTTTAAACACAAATATTATCCATAAGCTTGCTTTCCAAGAAACTGGTTGATTGATCCTGAGTGAAATGCCTCTTTAATTTACAGAAATAATATTTTTCTAACCGTTATAATCAAATAGCCCTGCAGCTAAACTTCAAGCATTATTAATAATCTCCAAAGATAAATACAAGCCTAACTAGAAATCTTAAAGTGTCCCATTAAAGATATCGCCTGCCAAATATAAAGGATTTTATTATGCAAAGAATTCCAAGTAGAAATGGTGAAGCTCATGTGATCAGCAAAGTCATTTAGTAACAGATTAGACATGCTAAACTGATGGAAGGATTGGGAGAAAAGAAAGACCTTCTTAGTGTTTCTGTAAGAATTGTGGGGGGAAAAAAATACCACTCACCACCACGTGAATAGTGTGTTGCTGGAGAGGGGTATAAAACCAAAAATATCACCGTGCACAAGCAAAGAAAAAGAGAGAGACAGAATCAAGTGAAACAAATGCATTCAAGCAAACATTAAAGTGGCAGTTTAAAGCTCAAGAAAATAAGGATTGCATTAGTAAACAAGACATGCAGCTCAAGTACCCAGTCATGTATTGCAAGGTTAGAAATGAACCATCTCAAGTCATAATTTCTCACAAAAGCTTGAGATCGGTAAGATTTTTTGAAAGAAGTCTCTTATACTCAACAAGGCTGCATTTATTTGATAAAAAATAATGCAAAATAAATGTAGTTCTAGTTCTAGTTCATAAATATTTTAAACTGTAATTTATTCCTGTGACAGAAAAAACAAATATGCTGAGTTGGTACTCAAGTTGTTTTAGGATTCTTTGATTAATAGAAAGCTCAAAAGAACAGCATTCACTGGAAATTGAAATCTTTTGTTACATTATAAATGTATTTACTTACACTTCTGATCAATTAAAAGCATCCTTGGTGAATAATAGTATCAAAATCTTACTGACTCCAAACTTTTAAATGGTAAGGTAAATATAAGGCAAAAATTAAGAAAATGATCATGTAGTCACATTTCAGACCCTGCTAGGTTTAGTAAACGTGATCAGTCTTAACCAGCATTGATGCACACTTAAAGGAAACATTTAAAAAGGGGCTGATGAAAATATTAATAATTGTATTTTCCAACAGTTCCAAGAAAAAAAAGATTATTTTTTACAATTAAATAACGTACACTAAGCAAAATAGCATTAATGTTACTGTATTTTTTTCTGTGTTTAAATAAGACTCAGTTAATCGAGCACAGCACACAAACTCTAGGCAAGACAGACCACACCCGTTTAGTGCTTGTGAACTGGAAAGTAAATGGTTAGGAAGGTGTTTCTAGACACAGCAGTGTGAATGTGTACCGAGAACGCCTGAGGCATGAATGGGCGTCTTCGTGCCAGCTTCTTCCTGTCCCTCTCCAGCTTCTCTCTCTGGGCCAGCTGCTGGTAATACTCAATCAGCTTGTTGATCTATACAGAAATAACTGATTTGTCAACTACATTGTAATATTGAAAATATAATATTAATTGAATAAGAGGAGAGCACATAGGCTACCCTTTGAGTATGCGAGTTTTCAGGCTCCTGCCATCCTCCACTGGCTAAAATATAAAAAGAGCAAAGTTTTATAACAATGTGCATGAAGACATCTATTTCCTAACCAGGCACAAAAGAAAAAGTTAAAATCTTCTCTCTTCTATGTTATTGCCAACATTTTCTCCCACAATTTATGTTCCAGCCCATAGTGAAATATAATTCTTCCAAAATCGCAATTCTAAAAATTATATTTTGTGATTACAATTAATGACCCTTTGCAGGGTCCTAATTGACCCAATTATGACAGCATTTTACATGGAATGTGGAGAGTAAAATTATTTAATGCAGGAAATGGGAATGTTTCATTACTTCTTGTCAGGACTATACCAGATTTTATGAATATTTATAGTATGCATAATATTAACCAAGACAAATGCAACATAGTAATGATCTTAAATCACTTTAATTAGTGCAAAACAACTATCTTAGATTAAATAGGACAAATTATAGTGTAAATCATGTGAGTTTACAGATAAACCAATACAGACACTGTCAACAATAGGTAATGCCAGGACTCACCCACAGATTTGTCAGCCATGCCTACATCTCTTGAGGTCCAGCGGCAAAATCCACAGGCCAGGTAGTAGGCCTTCTTCATTGTTGTTTTGGTGGGGTCATCAGGCAGTGGTGCTGGGATGTTGGTGGCCCGTGTGGAGAGGGTGTGCATACAGCAGGGGCAGTCAAAGCAATTGGCACATCTAAAACCGGTGCATAATAAAGAATTCAATATCTTTACCAAGGAAAGACGATTCATGTGAAAAATAAAATAATATTATTATAATCAAGTCAATTCATTAAATATGTAATACTCAGAATCTCGATTAGAGAGAAGAGAGGCCCGTTACATGAATCAAAAATTATCAATATGGCAAGCATGTTATTAGGCAGTGCTACAAGTTAAATTACAGATAACTGGTATTATTCACTCAGAGGCTTATCAGGTATTTAGCACAGAAGTGGTTTACCTATTCTTCTTGAGCTTAGCCTCAGCTGACGGCATGTTCTCCAGACAGCTGGGACAGAAATGGGAATCCACCTATAGAACAGGCATTTTCAAAACAATAAATTGTGTTTGTTTTATTTATTTTTATATTGAAAATGTACAGAAAGGCTAAATGGAACAGTTGTGCCAGTGTAAAAAAAAATCACATGTTTGTATGTCTATTGCTTTGGTAATATTGTGCTATTTCACACAGTCATGCCAATAAATCTCAACAATAACACCAAATTGTATGGCATTACCAAATTATGGGGGAAAAAATTAAGTCATATTCTGGAAGAAATATCCAGCTTGATCACAACAGCAGCAAAATATGTAATGTTAACAGCTTACCACAAACTAAGAGACAGTGGAGAAAGTTTTTCTTGTTATTTCTCATTTATTAAAAACGTATCCATGTATTTGTTTACTTATTAATTTAATGACTATATTAATTCCTTGTTCAATGCTTATGTAATGAAAGAAAAGGGAATTATTCCAGCTGTTTTACCAGGGTGTGGTAGAGTGTTTACCCCCTCAAAATTACACGAATGTGTACTGCCAAACATTGATTTTAGAACATCCTTCATGGTATAATCTGCACATATGCACTGGAAATAAAGGCAAAAGGCAGATTTCCATTTAATTCAGAATTCACCTAACTAGCTCTTAGCTTGTCAAATTTCACAAAAAGTGGGCGGTGCATTAGTTAACTGACCAGTTCTACAGCCAATTAGATAACACCAATGAAGTATAATCTATGACGGATGGATAAACTAGCCAATCACCGGACCGGAATTCGCTTCCCTAAGATTGATAGGCGGTACAATACTGTCATCAATAGCCTGTTAGCTCGATCTTAGCACGGCTAACATCCATTGTTTCCAACTAATGTGACGCCCCGCATTACTTACTTCATGTGACACGCATTCCAAGGATCGCAGCTCACTGCAATATCGACAGAAATACAACTGAGAAAGCGGAACTCGAATCTTTTTCTCGCCTCGGACGAGATAAACCACTTTCTCTGGCTGCAGCAACGTCGCCATTTCTGACTCAGTTCCTGCTGCCTACGTAAAGATTACGTCATTGTACGTGATATTTTCTTTTCCGCTTTTATGTCAATAGCGCCCCTGCTGTTCATACCTTTGTACACCTTTTTCATTCCACAAGAATTGGTAGCTAAGAAGAAATAACTTCTGCACGGCCCAGTTTGATTATAAAGGTCCAGTCTGTGTAAATGAACGCAAAAGATCCATTTATCCACTGAGTGAGTAATTTGTACTGCAAACAATATTACAGGGAGGCAGTCATACACCTGTTTCTGTTGACAGTATAATGGGTAGCACAGCAGCTGCACTGCATGGAACATTTTAAAGTTCTTAATATCTAGTTTTTACTAAGAATATTTGTTCGGTACTTGATTTTGTGTATCCTTTGCACCACTGCTTTAATTATATCTTAGTAAAATAATAATGAAACGATTTAAATGTATATAACAAAGTTTAAAATGCTGGCATAAAATAAAAGCTTCCAATATTAGGCACATAATAGCTGAAAGCTGCCACTCCATTATACTTAACCTTTGATACTTTCAAGAAGCTTAACATGAGATGATCTGAGGGCACATGATGCTGTATGTGTAGAATAAAGGCCTAGGCCTAAAGCAACAGTAATATGAAGCTGCAGTGCTATGCAGCAGTGCTTTTGTAGTCTATCTAGTAAAAGAAAATAACTTCAATTTTAACACAGGGAGCCAGAGGGAACTCTACAAAACTGGGACTTTATTGCTTTAGCTTCAGTCAGCAGTCTTTATACTATATCATTTTAAAAATGCATGTGAAGAGAGATATAGTAAACGAGGCTTGAGACAAGGTGAGTAATACGTTTTTCTTCTCCATGTTACAATAGAAAATGCCTCACTCTGGCACACTGGATGTGGGAACGATGTCTTATATGTTGAATGTAATGTTATTTTATTTGACTATTATATATGTATTTTTATCTTTTCTGTTTTCATTTCAATTTGAGTCAATTAGCTGTGTTTTTGTCATTAAAAAATTATATATACTTTTTATTATATTTTATTTCAGTTTTAGTTACATCATTAAACTAAATGAAAAAGATAAATGTTGTCCTAGTATATTTTTATATATTTTGTTTACCTTTTTTTTTTCTTTCAAGCAACACGGTTTTAATGGTTTTAGTTTTTGATTGTGGCTTAAAAAATATTGCGAAATCCAAGGTAAAACCTAATGTTTTTGGTTTTGTTTTGGAGTTTTTTCACTACAATGTCATTAAATGCAAACAAAGCTTAATAAAATAAAATTAATAAATACAAACAACTCTCAACAAAGATTATTCATGTAATGCAGAGCTGAAGTTCAATTGTTTGCATGCGTGTAAAAGAACCTCTTGTGCTTTTGTGATATCAGTGTTGCTGATTAGTTGTTGAAAGACTGTTGACAAAAATAACTTTCAATATTTTACTATCAAGCAAATAACTTTAGCCTCAATTCTTTGAAACAAAATTCTATTAATCAAGTGACAAATTACATTACAAAAAATCTTAGGCAGGTTAGAGCTGCAGTAAACAGTGCCCACGCTAGTATTCACTATGTAAATAATGTGGGATGAGACTGGTGATATTATTGGCTTGTCTGCGTCACTCTCCTCCAGTGCTTTTCATCTCCAGCACAGCCACACTTCATTCAGACAGCACACAGACGCACGTCACCATCATGGTGAACCAGAAGAATCACTGGATCTCTGCTCTGGTCCTGGTGGGTCTTTTACAGAAAGTCAACGGGCTATCCAATACCCAGGTAGACATACTTACTGTTTTTGTTTCTTTTTTGTTTCTTTTTTAAATATACTATTTCATTAACATTGGAATGCTCAAAGGGATACAACTTTAGCAACAGAGAGCATTAGATTAAAAACACATTTTAATTTAATTAATTTAGAATGCATTGATTATTAAGTAAACAACATCCAAGTATTTGCATGTTATACACTGAAGCGTACAAAGTAAATATGGGAACAATTTGGTAAAGATCATCAAAGTTTTTAGTATAATCTCCATAGTCTCTATCTGAAGTGTGTTTTCAACACAGTGATGTAAGCATGTTTAGGTTATAGCAGATAATTCAGCGTGATTTAGTGCGCACTGTTTTCATCAGGAGCAGGTGCAGCGGGTTGCCACAGTAACGGAGAAAAAATAAATAAATAAATGAAAAAGGCAAGATAAAATGCGAGGATCATGTTCAGTTCGTATCAAATACCAACCAGCAAAAGCCAAGTCATGGTCAATATTTACTTTGCCTACAGTCAGGACATTGTAAACCCACTACTACAGCTTCATGGTGACATAATTCGAGAAAAATTTTATTCCAAAACTATTAGATATTAGATAATATAATATTATGACTTTTTTCCCCCACTGCTGTCACATCCAGTTTTGTTTTCAATTAAAAATTAGCCTGTTCATTGGTTAAGGGATTGTCTGGGATTTCACAATTTTGAGTGAGAATACAAAGGTCACTGGGATGTTTAACTATGTTCACTATTATTCAAAAGTTTGAAGATTTTTACATTTTGAAAGTCACTCATGCTTGCCATGTCTGCATTTATTTGATGGAAAAAATGAATCTGTTGTGAAACATTAGTACAATTTTAAAAAAGCTGAATTTTTAGCATCATTACTCTGGACTTCAGTGTGAAACGATCCTTCAGAATTCATTGTAATATGCTGATTTGATGCTTTAAAACCATGTTTAAAACAGTTTAATATTTTTGTGGAAACTGATACTTTTCTTTAAGGATTCTTGGATGAATATAAAGCAGAACAGCATTTATTTGAAACATTATAAATGTCTTTTCTGACATGTTTAAGTCAACTCAATGCATCCTTGCTGAATTAAAGTATACATTTTTGGAGAAAAATATATTTTTCATGAATTATTTTTATGAACACAACAATAAAATATTATTTTGTAAAAGTTATATATCAATTGTGGTACAGTGTTACTTGATGTTTATCTGTCTCAGGTCTGTAACCCAGGTGTAGGTGACACTATACACAACTATGGCGCAAAAACCATAAATGGGACCCAGTACATCCCATTCTCCCATTATGCTGGGAAGCACGTCCTCATTGTCAATGTGGCCACCTACTGAGGACTCACCTTCCAGTATGTAGGCAAGTATGCAAATTATTTGACTTAACACAAATATTAGTATATACAAACATTACTTCTTATGCTTGCATTTTAATATGTACAAATATCATGACCAAAAAAACAAATTTGAAGAGCAAATACTAAACCTGTTATAACTGTACCGTCTTTGACTGTGATCAGAATTGAATGCACTACACGAGGAATTCCGAAATGTTGGATTCACTATCCTCGGGTTCCCTTGCAACCAATTTGGGAAACAAGAGCCTGGAGACAATCATGAAATTCTTCTGGCATTAAAGTGAGTTCACTGTTTAAAAAAACACCTAATACATCGTAGCATCTTCAGCTCAGTTGCTAACTTCAATTTTAAAGTAATCAAATTGGAATTAACTGAAATGATATTAAACTGACTTGTATAATTTATAAATGAGTTATATAATTTTGTCAAAAAAGAGAAATTTAAATTGATTAACCTGGTGGTATCATTAAAACAAACTTCAATTTAAATGAAAACTGAAAAGTTTAATAAAACATTAATAAATACTACAATAGTAGGCTATTTAAATAAAAATGACACTGGATGAAAGTTTCATCATAAAACACACACACACACACATGATGCCGTTAAAAAATAAATAAATTACTCTGCTACTTTTAGTCAAAAGAAGACTGAAGTTTTTCTCAAGAGTTTTTCAACCTTGAGGTTGCTGATCTTTCATGAGCCCCAGCAATCTGAGCATCAGACAGCGTGCAATTAGCTTGTCCTTCTCATCCATCATCCCCTTTAAATTACTGCACGTATCATATATCTTAAACCTAAAGGCTCTTTTCTGGAGTGATATCTGAAGCCACTTTTCTCTTCTTGACTCTCTGAAGTCCCTATTTGTTTTCCTTATAGATAAACCCTTGATGAAACAAATTTCTCCTTTTCTTCATAGGTATGTTCGTCCAGGAAATGGATTTGTTCCAAACTTCCCATTATTTGAGAAGGTGGATGTGAATGGAGACCACGAACAGGCCCTTTTCACATTTTTAAAGGTTGGTCATTCCTTAATAAGACATATACACTCACCTAAAGGATTATTAGGAACACCTGTTTAGTTTCTCATTAATTTAATTATCTAATCAACCAATCACATGGCAGTTGCTTTAATGCATTTAGGGGTGTGGTCCTGGTCAAGACAATCTCCTGAACTCCAAACTGAATGTCAGAATGGGAAAGAAAGGTGATTTAAGCAATTTTGAGTGTGGCATGGTTGTTGGTGCCAGACGGGCCGGTCTGAGTATTTCACAATCTGCTCGGTTACTGGGATTTTCACACACAACCATTCCTAGGGTTTACAAAGAATGGTGTGAAAAGAGAAAAACATCCAGTATGTGGCCGTCCTGTGGGCGAAAATGCCTTTTACTAAAGGCATTTTCCTCTTTAACCTCTTTAAACCTCTTTAAACATTCTGTTTAAAGAGGTCAGAGGAGAATAAGCTGACTGATTCAAGCTGATAGAAGAGCAACTTTGACTGAAATAACCACTCGTTACAACCGAGGTATGCAGCAAATCATTTGTAAAGCCACAACACGCACAAACTTCAGGCTGATGGGCTACAACAGCAGAAGACTACACCGGGTACCCCTCATCTCCACTACAAATAGGAAAAAGAGGCTACAATTTGCATGAGCTCACCAAAATTGGACAGTTGAAGACTGGAAAAATGTGGTTTGATGAGCCTTGATTTCTGTTTAGACATTCAGATGGTAGAGTCAGAATTTGGCGTAAACAGAATGAGAACATGGATCCATCATGCCTTGTTACCACTGTACAGGCTGGTGGTGGTGTAATGGTGTGGGGAATATTTTCTTGGCACACTTTAGGCCCCTTAGTGCCAATTGGGCATTGTGTAAATACCACGGCCTACCTGAGCATTGTTTCTGACCATGTCCATCCCTTTATGACCACCATGTACCCATCCTCTGATGGCTACTTCAATTGGTTTCTTGAACATGACAATGAGTTCACTGTACTAAAATGCCCCCCACAGTCACCAGATCCCAACCCAATAGAGCATCTTTGGGATGTGGTGGAACGGGAGCTTCGTGCCCTCGATGTGCATCCCATAAATCTCCATCAACTGCAAGATGCTATCCTATCAATATGGGCCAAAATTTCTAAAGAATGCTTTCAGCACCTTATTGAATCAATGCCATGTAGAATTAAGGCAGTTCTGAAAGCGAAAGGGGGTCAAACACAGTATTAGTATGGTGTTCCTAATGATCCTTTAGGTGAGTGTATTTTATCTGAAATTGCTTGCACAAGAAAAGTCCATTAAGACAAAAGGTTCATGGAACAATCTGTTACAACAAAAATATTGATATGTAAACACAAATATATAGTGCACTTTAATGACATTTGAGCTGTCTGCATGCCATTGAATTCAATGTGTTTACAATAAATATTATTTATAATGATTCCATACAGAGCTTTAAAGAGTTCTTCATAGGTACTTCATATATAGAACTTTTTAAGGGATAATTTTATGAATTTGATTTTAATTAATTCATTAGAATATTTTTATTTGATTTTAATAACATTATCAATTAACATTATCACTAGAAAAAAATAAATTATTCAGTTTAAACATGCAATTATTATGCAATCATTTAAGATATTTATCCTTAGTAACTTTTATGGATCCACTATATTTCAATGCTTTTGCGTTCGCTCACAAAAGTTTTGCAAGTTTTCTCGAAGGAACGCAACATTTTCCAAGCAAATGGCAAGTTTCAAGGGGGGACACAAAACATTTTTTATCTCACATTTTATTTCCTTTATCATGTCCCTTGGGGCTCTGTACTTTAACATAAAGAGTTGAAATTGAATCTCTTTTTCCAATAGAGTGTATCATTGAATTATATTACAAAATTAAATAATAAAAATATAAGACATTCATTTTTAAAATATCCAAATGCACTTGGAGACAACTTATTGTGGAATGAAGCAGGCCAGAATTCATGTAAAACTTTCTCTTTCAGAATGCTTGCCCACCTGTGGGAGACAGTTTCGGTAATGCCAACAGATTGTTTTGGGAACCTCTCAAGGTGAATGACATCAAGTGGAACTTTGAGAAGTTTCTGGTGGGGCCAGACGGCCGACCTGTAATGAGGTGGTTTCCTCGGGTAAACGTATCTGAAGTTAGGGCAGACATCTTGAAATACTTCCATCAGCTTGTTCAAAGGGCTGATTAACTTTGAAACAGTGGATTCAATTGTACATTCTTCTCTCTCACGCATAAACAGTGTTGAACTAGTTAACAGATTACATGTGGCAAAGTATATAAAATGTAAACCTTTGTGAATTGGATTATTGTTACGAGAATTCATACAGTATAAAATGGAAAAGGGTTCTCAGACCACTCCTTCCATAGGCTGTCAAGGGATGGGTTTGGAGACTGGCATGTTGATGACGGGAAGGCTTGAAAACAGACGCTCTGTGGTGCCTGACCTGAGGCCGAGGGCCAGTGGGCAGCTCTTTAGTGCATTCAGGCTGCTCTGCGGTTCCTTTTCAATCATGTCTCATCTCCTAAACAATCCTTTGTACTTGCTGACACCTCTTTTCAGTAAATAAAGACTGTAACGCAAGAAACAAAATGTTGTCCTCTGATCAATGCATGTCAGGGATGTGGTGATGCAACTGGCTTGTAAACTTGTAGTTTAACTCTCACACAATAACATTTGGAGGTTTAGACAGTTAGAATATATTTATTATGCTAATCAATTACAAAAGTGTCACATGATATCTGCTTTCACCCACTGGAGAAAAAAAAAATATTCCAAAAAGCACAAAACCACCAACAGTAAATTATGGGAATGAGTAAATAAAGCACACATCTCAGTGCAATCTAGCTCAAAGACATTTTAACTTGAAAACACTAATCTTAACTCGTTCTGTTTATTAAATCCAACCACGTGTTCATGAAATAAATACCGGTCTACTTTTATCATTTTGTGTCAAATATCACACCCTATGGAAGCAAATTAATTGCTTGCATTTGGGTACAAACCTTTTTGCCTTTGGTTCAAAGCATTGGTCACTGCAATTGCACACATCCAGAAAAAAACTGCCTTCATGACGATGGATGATGGTAAAAGCATAAAGGATATGATTCTTACCCTGATCATCTTGTTCCAAATATGCTACAATGCTTTTAAGTGCAATGGACTCATTATAAATCAGACATCCGGTGATTGGACTTCTGCTCATATTCAGCCTAAAACAAGAACGAGACCAATGAAAAGTGGGCTGGACTAGTGTGATGCATTAACTTATTTATTCTGGCCCACTTTCTGTGAGTTGTGAACACACAAACTCAAATCCTACAATCTTCCAGTATAGCTACAATATATGTAGACACAAAACAATACACTAAAGACAACATTACTTAAGACATTAAACCACACTCAGCTGTCAAAACAATAGATATAAATAAATTATCACTTCCGTTTGCACATCGGGAATAATGTTTTTGAACACTGAATCTTGAACAATATTAAGCAAAACTACTGTTACTTCTGGCGACCATTTACCAGGACCGGGTGAAGGCCCTTCTTGATCAATTACCATTTCAATTACAATCAAAAAAGTATCAAAAAGTTCAACAAGCCATGTGAAGAACATAATCTAATAGATGGAAAGATTTAACAGGTGTTGTACAGTATATGGCTTCAATAACAATGGGGCAGATGACCAGTCAAAGAGTAATGCCACCAGTGGTGACGTACATACACAGACACACCGTGATCATCCCAACCACGGTCAATGAAGGAATCATGACTTAGTTCAGTCACATTCTACTGGTAGTCATTTTCAAGAAAATTCAACAATAGAGTTACATTTTTTTAGAGACATCAATACCAAAACACATTCTGATGTATCAGGGAATCACTAAATAGAATGTTATCAGGTGGTTATTGTTCAATTAAGATTTAACTCTGTAGGTAGATCGCTATAAAAATAACGTTCAATCATATTATCCATTAAATAACTGACTTCAATTCCTGCATAGAATTATATAAAGCAGATAATTTAAACTTCAACAATCATAAAAAGGTCAAATAATAAATGTATATAATCTTAATTTGCCAGAACAGTGTTTCACAAACAGGATTATAAAACTTAAGTATATAAACAACATTTTCATCAGCGGTATATATATATATATATATATATATATATATATATATATATATATATATATATATATATATATATATACACACACACACACACAGTAGGAAAAAAAAAAAACAATAGTTCACACCATGCCAACTGACAACTGAAAATAAACTGCATCATGCTACTAGCCAGGAGCCATTCCAGGAGAGAGAATACGCGTTTAGTGCTTTCCGGGGTCTATGTTCTGACGCTCCCTTTTCCCAAATCCAGTTGCTCCCATTTCTGCCAACAACAAAAAAAGTTAAGAATCCTCATTTTAATACATAATTGAAATTTTCATAGAAAATAATGAAAATAATGCGAGTCATGATCGTGTCGGAAATGTAACTAATGTAATGTTAATTAAACTCTTCCTTGTCATGAGGGGGACGGGATTGGAATGCACCACGAGGAAGGACTTGAACTCAGGACGCCTGAGCAATAAGCAATAATATCTAACTGCGATTATTTTGGTTAAAATTGTGATTTGCGATTTAAAATGCAATTGTATTTTTTTACAAATTAATAGTTTGCGCGCATGCGTGTTTTTGTGTCATATCAGGACACAAATGTGTATGACATAGGTATGACATGTATTACAAGGAGAGGGTGAAATATGAGGACATTACCCATGTCCCCACTTTTCAAAATGCTTATAAATCATACAGAATTAAGTTTTTTGGAGAAAGTAAACTGCAGTTTCCTGTGATGGGTAGGTTTAGGGGCAGGGGCAGTGTAGGGGTATAGAAAATACGGTTTGTATGGTATAAAAACTATTACGCCTATGGAGAGTCCCCACAATTCACAAAAATAAAAGTGTGTGTGTAATGCGTGCATATATTATATATATGTATGTTGTGCTTATAAATTATGACTAATAATTATCATGATTATTATTATTGCTAATACTATTACAATAACATTTTCATTATTAAAAATAAAAATAGAGCATTTAAATATAACAATATTATAATAATAATAATAATAATAATAATAATAATAATAATAAATATTTTACAGAAAACTTATTTTACAAAAAAACAGTAGGCTTGCCTGTTAACATGCAGACAGCCTATGACTAAAAATCACTAGAAATGTCTAAAGATATATAATAAAATATTATATTATTATAAAAATGTGTGATATAAATTTCTTAATTTTTGTCAGGAGGTATTAAAAAAATGCAAAAAAGTATGCAAGAACAAGTCTATGTCTTTAATATTAAATATGAGCTTCTAATGGATCCACTGTTGGGGGGAGGGGGTCCTATACACCGGAAAAAACATATGGACTGTCATGTAGATTTATTTAGAGAAGTATTATTTTCCTATTTTTTACCCAAAATAGGATAGAGGGGTACTAAACTCATGTTTCATTCATAATGGAGGGCAGAGGGCGCCCTCGAGCAGAAAGGCCACATATACCTCAGAGAGAAGTAATATAATTTTTTTTAGGATATCCCTAATGTGAAGCAAAGCCACCGCTTGGTAGCTGAGTAAAGCTTGGTACATACTCCGCAAGAACAAAGTAGTATGTTTTCTCAAGGTGGCAAGAACAAGAACAAAGTTCATTCTAGCCAGGACGTTCCATACTTCACAAGAAAAGCAGGTGCCAAACATTTCCGTTTCTCCGCAACAACCTTTAATTAATAATAATTTTAACTAAAAAAGTTCTGCTCAGATGATGTGTCGAGAACAAGCTGCGAGAACTCCTAAACCAGGGCTGCGAGAACAAATGCTGGCCTGGGAGCGAGAACATTTTTCTCTGGTCTTGTGGAGTATGTAATGGCCTTAAAAAGAATATAGAAAGACTTTGATTAAACATCAAAGACCATAAACACACAACTGCGACAATATATGGTGTATTTGAGTTCTTCAAGCCTTCTCGGCTATTTTCATAATAAGACTGTTTTAAATACTATAAATAATTCATTGTCTGCCTTATTCTGTGATAAGAAGCTCACAAAAACAATACATCAAACACTCGAATGGCAATATGAAATGAGTTAAAACGTCTTAAATTAAATGCTATTAAATGTTGTCTTTTTGTTTTTTTCAAATGCAGGTTATAAGCGACTTCAACTCACAGTGCTTTCAGATGGAGCCGCATTTACTACTGATCACAGAGACGCTCTTCACTAACATGCTGGGCATATATTTATTTTGTTAAAATCGCAGTCCAATTCCAATTAATCGTGTAGCCCTAACATTCAGCAGGAAAAAGTTTAGGCATGATTTGAGTCTCTATATCTGGATTGGATAAAAGTGTCAAATGATACCACTAATATAAAAAATTGGCACTGCATATATAAAATACAGCATATAATATAGCTTCATCAATTTGGCAGGAAAGAGGTTTCAGAGTTGGAAGAACAAAATTACGTTTTGATGAACGATTATGTGAACAAGCATTTTCATCTATTATTTACACTGATAAATCATGCACAGTGGAAAGCAAATTGCGTCAATTTGTATGTCATATCTGTAGTAGATGATACAAATAATCGGATAAACCTAAACTGAAAATAAACTTCATAGGCCTTGTACAATCATTATGAAATTCAAAGCTATTGCCATTTCATGGTTCTCATTGTCGTCATCATTTGAACTGCCTCCAGTGGAATCTAACTGATTCAGACAGAATGCTTGAAATATCACTGGGCCAGACTGACATTGTGTGGCAAAACAAAATGGATTCTGGTGACACAGAAAGGATGTAAGAGGGCAGAAAGGACATGGGGAAATTAATCAAATAAATACCTGCAGTTTCTGGAGGGGGCCTAGCTGTGTCTGCTTGTCCTCTGGAACCGCGCGGTTGTGGGAAAGATGACTGCCAGGGAAAACCCTGAAAACACACACACACACACAAAAGAAGAAATAATTACCATAAGACACATCAAGAACAACTGTTTCGATCTCGGTCCCGTTCAGCACACTGGAGACACACTTGACCTCTCGTAAAACCCTGTTTATACAAACCATTATAGTCACACGTCTTTTTCATAATACATGTGGTTAACCACTTGAAAGATCTGGGATGACACTATAGTGTTGATTCCAGGATATCTAAAGGAAGTAACAATCTGGAATTTTTCCTCACTAATCAAACTGAACGATATGAAGATATTAACCTATGGACAATAGGAATATGAAGCCAACTAGTACTATAGTATTAAAGGGTTAGTTCACCCGAAAATGAAAATTCTGACATTAATTACTCACCCTCAAGACCTTCATTCAGCTTTGGAACACAAATCCAGACATTTTTGATGAAATCCGAGAGCTCTCTGACCATCCATAGACAGCAATTCAATTACCACTTTCAAGGCCTAGAAAGGTAGTAAAAACCCAAAACTCCAAATGACTCCAGTGATTCAACCTTAATGTTATGAAGCATCAAGAGTACCTTTTGTACGCAAAAAAACAAAACTTTTTTCAACAATTTCTTATCTTCTGTGTCATAGTAAATACAGTTCAGCGCTTCATCAGAGCGCTGGCTCTATATTGGGGGATGCTTTTCACATGAGCACCACGACGCATGCATGTGATGCTGGCCAATAATGAGTGCCGTTCTGCCATAGATCCCGGAAGCACTGCACTGCGGTTACAATGTAAACTGCATAGGAGACTGACACAGAAGAAAATAAATAGTTGAATAAAGTTGTTATTTTTGTTTGTTTTCTGCACACAAAAATATTATTGTTGCTTCATAACATTAAGGTTGAACCACTGAGGTCAGATGGACTATTTTAATGTCTTTACCTTTCTGGACCTTTAAAGTGGTATTTCATACAAAATATCTTAATTTGTGTTCCGAAAATTAAAGTCTTATTGGGTTGGGAATGACAACAAAGATAAGTAATCAATGACAGAATTATTGCTTGAACTAAACCTTTTAATTTTCATTTTATGAGGTTTTTCAACATTAATATGAGTTCCTTTAGCCTGAATATTGTCCACCAAATGGCTAGAAATTTTGATCGGTGTAAACCGAGTTCTGGCCGTCTTTTTCTGCCTTTGAGAAAATAAGAGCCCAGACGAGCCGATCTTGAATTTTCCTGTTATGACGTCATAACAGGAAAGGTTTCCTCCCGTTCCTCTGCTTTGCCCGCCCAGAGAATTATAGTAGCGAATAGATTCAGTTTATCAGTCATGATGTCAGCACAGGCTTTATCATATGGATTCGACAGCACCGCCATAAACAGTGAAAAACAGTGTTCATTAATGACTGATCTGGGATCAGTAATTTCTGATGTGTAGCTAATCATTCACACAGTGAATGTTAAGTTCACACAGACTTTCTTTCTAAATCGTTTAATACTGTCAGTCCCACCGCTGGCTGTCTTGATGCATCAGTGAATCAAGCCAGTGACTAGAACCGTCAACTTCACGTTGTTTCTGTTAGTAGCATGAAACAAACCTGTTATTTAAATTAAACTACAGGGAGCGTTCAAAGAACACTCTTAATAATGTTCGGATCTGTCAATCACATGTATATCTGAAGTGCACCCAAGTCCAAACAGAAGCTCTTACTGTATATATGACGATGTTCTTTGTGGTGAAAGCATTTTGTGAGAGAAATAACGTTGCAAAGTTAATTTGTGTTTATTCAGAGCTCTCAGATACAAACAAAATAAACTTGCGCTCTCAAAAACTCATTACAATAACACTCTCAGCAATCTTTCCCCAGGTCTCTCTATGGACTGGCAGCTGCTGCTTAAAGGGGGGGTGTAATGCTGTTTCATGCATACTGAGCTTTTTACACTGTTAAAGACTTGGATTCCCATCCTAAACATAGACAAAATTTCAAAAACTAATGTTGGACGTTTGATAGAGTATTTTTGTGTCAAAAATTCCTTCCGGTTTCTCACAAGTTTCGGAGAGGTTTTTTTGAGTATGGGTCTACTTGACGTTAATAGAACAGAAGGTCCTTGTATGGGTCGTACAGGCTCTTCTCCCGGTAGGGTGCGCGCGCGTGACTCGATCGAGAGAGAGAGAGGAAATGCACGCCGAAAACAGTCTCTCAGCTGCAGATCCAGTCGTCCGTGAACACTTATGTCGTGCGCCGCGCTTCTTTTTATTCCTATGGGTGACGTCGAGCGACTTCAACGCTTCAGCACAGCATACAGGGAAGGCAGCGCTGCATTTGAACCGATTTGAACGCAGAAATGACGGGAAGCTTCAATGCATCACTTCAGTCGCGTCTCAAAGTGGATTTCCACGGTCACTGCTGTCACAGGACTTCACCAAATCATACCAAAGAAGTGTGTTTTTGACAGAGCGGTCCCAGCGATAAAGGTTCGGTCCTGCTTTGGAAGCAGCCAGTGAGTAAATCTGTTTCAAATGTCTCTGCTATTGGCTACCGTCGCATGAGTAAACACAGTAAACGACACGATCGCGTGCTTCGTCATTCAAATGCGCTAACGGTTACTCCATTGTTGTTCTGTATAACTTTACACTAGTCTGACTCTGACGTGCAAAACCGTTTTGCTTGCTACTTCTAAGGTCTAACTTAGTCACATACAATAGTCTATAAACCGAATCATGTCCTCATAAACTGTGAGTAAAGACACACAGAGGCCCCTAAATACAGTACATACCACAGAGATGGACGCCCTGATGTTGCCGTTTCTCGTGTTCAATTTATTTCTGCCTCAGATTTGATTGTGGATCATTATCTGTCTGTATTAGCCGAGATAGATGGGTTTCTCCACACTTTAGGACGTCACCGCTTTGTGCACATTCATCATTCTTTAGCTCCGCCCACACGATACGCCTCCAGGCACTCGGTTTTTTCCGGAAAGACTCGGAACAGCCTATATTTCTTTTATAAATATGATAAAACTAAATACTTTTCGGCGATATGAAGGATGCAATACTACTCTATAGGTACTCAAGATTGACATGATATTGACTGAAACTGAGTGTTTCACCCCCCCCTTTAAGCCTGACTAAGCCACGCCCCCTCCGCCACAATCTCATTTCAAATGCAAAGATGTCAGCCAATCACAACAGTGGGTGTTTTCACTAAAGTCTCACAGCAGACACTTCCCTTGAACAGAGCATTCAAGCCAGAAGGCTAATATCAGTAAAGAAAAAAAATGATTTCCAAATTATGACAAAAATTTTGATGTAAAAACCATACTAACAATATAACTACACCTCAGAAAATATTATAAAACAATTTAAAAATCCATGCCATGGGACCTTTAGGTTGATTTATTTTTTTAAATACCAAAATGCACTTCTTGGTCAAAAATAAGTATTTCTGTGCAATTACAGCATTGATGCTTAATTTGTTAATTGATACGGATTGTTTATTTGAATAACTGAACAAACTTAAAGCAATACTTAATTCATTGAGAAATACTTGTTGTTTTAATTTAATTTTTTTCCCCTTAATATTTAAATAAGAGTGTGGTGTCAAAAGAGTACAGCAGTGCCAGCACACTTTTTCAGCCGAGTTAGTTCCGGAATAATTTTTTTCCATTAATTTCTCAGATTAAAAAAAATCTTTGTTAAAGTGATATAAGCCGTGAACCGAACCAAACCAACCAGCTACGAGGTGAGTCATAACATTACAAACTTTGATTTGAAGCAAAAAAATATTAAAAATCGAACAAAGATACAAAGGAATGTGTTGCATTCTGAAGCATTACGAATGAAATGATAGAGAAATATAAAACTACTCATTTAAAAATCTTGATTATACAAAGGAGGTTTTATTAGAAGCAAATACTATCTATTAACAACCTCATAGCTCACAGTATGGCCATCTATAAAGGTTTATTAATTAACCATTAAAAATCTATTTGCTTATGGAAAATTTGTTTTTACTTCCAGAACCCAACTGTTGAATTCTGTTTTACTGCTATTCTTATTGTATACTTACAGGGTTGACAGGCTGAAAATCCCTGCCAGGTGCTGTACTGATGTTAGGCATCCTGGGCGGGAAGTGTATGGGCCACCCCTCTAGGCCTTGATGGCCAACCTGTACAAACGGGCCACAGTATGGAGGGCTCATCGGGCCATTGGCCGAGCTAGAAGTGGGATCGGACGTCCTCCTCTCTTGTTGCCCCTCCAAAACATTGATAAACAAAATCTAAATGAATTCCAGTTTAGGGAATCTGCCACGTCTGTAATCTTTATTAAAGGTGGGGTAAGTGCTTTCTGGTAACCGTTGTTGTTATTTTAAAATCCCCAAAACAAACACGCCTCTACCCCCAAAAGGGTCTTTGCCCCTATTTTGAAAGCTCCGCCCAACACATACCTAACCCAGGCAACGACTTTGGCAGAATCTGCCAAGTGTGTTACAGATCGAATATTACTGTTCAATTAAAAAATTTCACCCCTTCCATCACCTTCCAACCATTCTCATGAACAACTCGATAGTGCAAAAAAACAGCACAAAAGTCCAGCTAACGACGTATTACAATTATGACAAGATTAGAGTTATAGCGATCTCAAAAACACAAACGACTCTCATGACTAGTTAGTAGCCTAGACAAGCGCAACAGTCCAGCTAACAAAATATTGCGATTATGACCAGATAAGGGTTATATAGATCATGAAAAGAGGAAACAAACATATATTAGGAGTATAGTATCTTACTTGTTGGACACCTTTTGTGAGCTGACGCTTGAAACAGACAGTAAGGAGATTTAGACGCTCCACAGAGTGTGGAAATGAATAGGTCTTTATTATCGCTGAAGTGAGCCACAATACGATCACAAATGGACAAACAAGTGAACACGACAAGCATATTCAAGCAAAAGCTATGTTAGTTCTCGACTAATGTCCGTCATTTGTGTCGTCTGTTTTAAATAATGACGTGCACTAACGTGTTCTCTTCTCACAATCATTAGTAGACACACCCCTTACCTGCTGATTGGCTACAAGTCTGTTACTGGACTCGGCCCGATTCCGTTTTGCAAAACGGTTTTGAAATAACACTTACCCCACCTTTAACAAAATTATTATAGTTTCTACCACAAGGTGGTGCTAACAAGGTGGTGCCATACATTTGAGTTACCTGCTTATGTTGCATCTGTAGTCTCTCCAGTTTACACCTCTCTGCGCGCTCTCTCTGACACTCATTCTGTGCTTGATGAAGCTGAGAACCAGAGACACTGAATTCAGGACTTTCATAAGATTTTTTCATATCTCATTATTAACTAATTGGGCATTTTTCTGAATTTATTTCATTGGTTAGAGCTGAAAGTTTAAGTAAGGTCTGTGTGGCTTCTGACCTGATTTGTCAGATTGGTCATTTGACCCTGCAGCCTTTCCACCTGCCGCCTCAGATCTTCTTTCTCTTCGTTCATCCTCTCTCTATCGCTCCTCTCCTTCCGGAAGTCCTCTTCAAAGATTTTCACCTGAGAAAACCGCATGTGATGAGGATGGAGATCTACAAGATCTCTGCAGCCATTGGTTCATTTCAACAGAGTGTAGAGCTGAGGAAGTTATCAAACCTCAAGCAAACTCTATGACTCACCATGGAACCTTGACATTAATTTCTTAACAAAGCGTGTTTGATAAATGAGGTAAAAAGACAGTCAATTCACGTAGAGTTTCAATGAGTGAAACCTCAACTCCTAGAGAACGTCTGACAAAATCTGACACAATGAGAAAACTCAAGCGTCCTACAGAGCTCATTCACTATTTGGGCTCATCTGATCACAGCAAGGCACTGTGCCATATGAGTGTATACACATTAGGCACAGGCGTATTTGGACACTATAAATTTGAATGCATTTGATGGTAAATTATAAAATGTAGTCCTCCATGTCAGTCCCAGTGCATGAAGTCTTCACTTGTTCCATTAACATTGGAAAAAAGTATCCTAATTAAGTCTCCACGTGTTTGTACCTGCTCCTTCAAAACGGCGATCTGTGTGTGAAGCTCCTGCTGTCTCAGGTTGGCCACACCTTCTCCTAGGTTCATGCCTGGCTGGGTGGAAGAGGGAGAGTGTAGGTTCAAAGCTTCCTCTAATGCCTGTAAAATAAACAACACAATCAGAACTGATGTTTGCTTTTAAAACAATATAAAGCAAATACATTGAGCAGCACAGCTGTTTTCATCATTGTTAAAGCTACACTGTGTAACGTTTTTAGTTTATTCTTAGCTAAAAACACTTAGTTCTTTCAAAAATATATGTTCTCATTAATGTATATTTACTTCTTTCACCTCATAAAGTATTCTCGTAAGTTTATAATATGCCATTGAAAATACATACGGGTGAGGGTTTTGAATGCTGGTCGCCATGTTGCCCCTCCATCTTGAAAGTACATTAGCCAAAGAGGGACATACCCGTAAATTCAAGCTTCGCCTTTCGGGTTTTAACACTCAAATGGCACCGTGTTGAATGTGAAGAGGAGGATTGCCATGCTAATCTTGGACTAAATCGGCCACCGTAGGAGTTAAAACGAAATCGGAATTGAGAGGAACTGAAACTAATATTTACTGAAAGGTCATATACCTAATACACAATTTCACCGCTAGAGGGGGGAAAATATCACACAGTGTAGCTTTAATAATTAGAAATGTTTCTTTAGCATCAAATTATCATATAAGAAGGATTTATCACACTGAGTACTAGAGTAATGATGTGGAAAATTCACTTTTCCATCACAGAAATAAATTACATTTTTAAAGTGTATATTAAAATAGAAAAATATCTTTCACATATAATTGTAATAATATTTCACAATATTACAATTTGTACTATATTTTTGTACAAATGCATACAGATTTTTTTTTAAAAAAGGTAAAATTTAAAAATCATAGCGTATTTAACGCTCACTTTTGTAACTAATCACTCAAAAGTAATTTATTGTTTATTTTGATCTTGCCTCTGACTTTACTGATTGATTGGCATTCTGACACAGCAAACTTAATGATTTCTTTTGTTGCAATTATTCTACTTGTACAATGAAGTTTATATCAGTAGTCCCATATTCATAATTTTGACCACACAGTCGGTTTACAGTATCTACCACTGTAACATATGTTTACATCTACCAATGTCTTTATAACACTATACATGTATGCCTATAAATATAATTACTGTAGTAATTGTTATATTGAAATTACTCTGTAGTGATAGATGCCCCTTTTTTACATTTGAGCCTCTGCCCTAAATAAACTCTCTGTACATCCCTGTACACATTGGATTGATTTTAATAGCTTTAAATTTACTTAAGTGAGCACCAGGCACTCAGAAAATTGCTATCAGATCAGGATATACTCAATATTCAATGACTTGGGTTGGATCGGGGACACAAAAAACTTGATTGGGATAACCTACTATATCAATAAAACGTATTACTTCTACAAATACCAAAGGGGTTTGGATTAGTGTCTGCCTAACTTAAAAACAAGACAAATGGCAAATCCAGATAGCTAGGAAGTGTACATGTATGCATGTTTTGTGACTGACCCTGTTGAGCCGTTGGATCTCTTTCTCCTGGTATTCTCTTTGTTTAGTAAGTGGCAACAACTGGTCCTGCAGGTAACGCACCTTTTGTTTTAACTCACATGTCTCTGAGGTGAGGCACTCCTTTTCACCCTATGACAACATACAGAAATACATTGGTTAGCCACCAGAGCAAAACAGACACTTGGTTATATCTATACTTTAAACAGTTGTGTGTAGTGTACTGACTGACAGTGAAAAGAGGGATTGTCTTTAAAGGCATCTTACTATAAATGACATATTTACAGTAGGTCTGCAACCAGTGACTAATTTGCTACCTAAATCAAAAGATGTCTGATTACTCAAAAATTCTAACAACATACTAAATTTGATGTTTAACAGCAACTCACTTACTGTAAGGCTGTTTTGTAAAATGGAGATCATCACATGACTGAATACATAACATCTAAAGATAAGAATATGTATGGTATGTGCTGGGGAAAAACAACACTTAATCGTATTTAACAGCAAAGCAATCTGTCAAAGCACCTGACATAGTCAGCCCACATGAAACCATGACATTTAAAACACCTAATACAAAACCTGCATTCTCTTCTATAAAAAAAAAAATTTGACTACTGTCTGTGACAATGGTATCAGACGCAAAATATGGCCTGTGGTTCTGCCTTAAAGCCTTTCCTATGGAACATCTCTGGCCTGCTGCGGGAGTGAGTCATGCTGACAAAATCTATGTAATGCTGTCCATAACTCATAAATAAACTAAAAACCATGAGAGCCTTGAGATGCACAAATAAGTAGGCCGTGGATGTGAAAATGAAACCAGTCATCACATGACATGGTCTATGAGACTCAATAAAACTATGAGGCAGTTTATCTGTCGCATGCTTGACTGTCCCCTGTGGGACTGAAGGGAAACTATTACTGTATACTAAGAATGTCAAATGGTCAGTTAGAGGGAATGACTGGTGCTTCCCAAGTGAAAACTGAAAGCAATGAATGACTACTTGAAGCCCAATGAGCCTGATCGAGCTCTACAGTGGTGGAAATACCGGCTAAATATTCCAAAAAAGGAAAGTAATTAGGCTACACTCACGCTGTAGATTTTTGGGGGATTGACAACCAGATTTACTTGCAGTTGTGAGTCTCGAAAAATCCTGTTCACACAGCAACTTACAAAAGTGTATTGAGAAAAAAGAAAACTGTCTGTAGGAATCTGCAATGGGAGTCAAGCCTGTTTTCTCTTATCAGTAATATTAGCAACAATGACCAAAGTAATAAAAAATATGGCAACGTCCATAAAAAAGTCCAATTGAGCAGACCAATTGATAAAGGTTTCATTTTAAAGTATTCATAAAGTATTCATTTTTCATTATTATTCAAATTTTCATTCGACAGTAGATTATATATCTAGGTAGTAAGCGGAAGAACTTAAAACTGACGGAAGCGTCTCCGGAGAAGAACAGTGACTGGATTTAAAACCTTCAGATGACACACAGCTCTCATCTCCGTTGCTATAAATGACCAAAAATCACACAAAACCCACAACACATGGCAGACACGCGTGTGCAGACATGACCAACAACTAGTTGTCCAGTCTGGTTCAGTTCACACAGCGCAGGTTTTTCAAAAATGTTGTGAGGTTGTCAGTCCTGACAATTTACAGGTGTGTGTCTAGTAACAGAATGCAACTGTCACTCCAGTAAATAACTGAACTGAACTAATAATAGCATGAAGTAAAAAAAAAAACAACAACAAAAAACACCCACTTATACAGGAAGAGACTTTCTGACAAACACATAAAAGCTGTTTTGTATTTCTTGCACTTTATGGGCGAGTTTATCTGAAATGGATTAAACTATAATAATAGGCTGGCATAGAACTTTTTTATTCAAATAAGCCAGAAAACATCCCATTAATTGAGGAAACCTTTTGGACTTTTAAATCAGAATTTCTCTGCACCTAAAAATAGCAAGTTCTGATTGTCTGTGGGTGTGCTGTCTGCGTTTACGAGTAAGGTGTACCTGCACATTGTCAATCTTAGACTTTGCGAGGAGGAGTTTTTTATCATAATCTCTTTGTCTCTGTTCACGTTCTGCTTCGAGCTCAAGCACGGCTTTCTGGGAGTCAGCGAGCCGCTGCCGTAGGTCTGTAATCTAGGAAGGAGAGAAAAGTTATAATGTGATGAAGACTCATCTTAGTATTTATGGCATCGACTGCATCTGTTCATATGTCATACTAACACAACAAGATCCATCAGTTACAGAGCTGCATTAAACTGGGGAAAAATGTTGTGTATCTTTATTAGAAGTTTGATAAGGTACCGTAATCTATTTTATAATGAAAACAAAGCAACAACAACAAAAAAAGAGAGAGTTGTTTTTGTTCCACTGCTCTGAGTTTTAACACGATCCCCCCATGACGACAGAGGATGTATGTAAAGAAACAGCTTTGGTTCGTTTTTTTTTTTTTTAAATCTTTTTTTCTCTCTTCTATCAGGCTGAGCTGATGCGAAGATGAAACAGGCGTCACTATCTCTGGGCCGTGAGATCACACGGCTATGCAACCTTGGCCAGCCCCTATGGCGAGCCACAACAGGAAGACAGTGGGTACGAGCGAGGTGAGGGAATTTCTGCCAAAGGTGTGACAGGAGGGGACTGTGGTCTGGTGTGCAACACTGTGACACACACACACAGAGCTGCTTTCCATTCCTTTGCCCCAACAGCATTTCCACCGCCACCCAAATGCAGTAACGGGGCCCGTCAGCACCCTTCACTTTAAAACAGGAATTTCATGATGATTCATAAAGTACAATCTACCACCCCAATTCACATGTGCTTACACCGGCTGGTCGAATTCATTAAGCAATTGTTACTTCTTAGTAGAGTGATTCATGTTTCTTTATGTTTTTATGTCATGTTTACCAGCAATAAGGTGAGCAGCAAAGGTTACAAGGCCAATTGGAACATATTTATAGAGGGTTTCTAGTGTATATGTTGTCATGTACCTTTTGCTCAAACTGTGCTTTCATAGAATTCCACTGAATGTCCCACTGTTTGTTCACCTCTAGTACCTAAGAAAGGTCAAACACAAGTGTTTACACGTCAGAGTTAAACGAACGGGAAACTATGACAGTAGTAATGTCAGCATGAAGAAAGCAGGGGACCTCCAGAAAGTTCTTACATCTTTCCTCTGTTTCTCCAAAAGCTTGATCTTCTTTTCGTACACCTCCGGATCGCAAGTCTTAGATGGTGTTTTTTCCACAGCTTTACCAGACTGTAGATTTATTGGAGAAAAAAAAATTAACCAATTTTGCAATAGAAAATTCCAAGTAAGCTAAATTGCAGCCAAATATCAGTACTTTGGTACCAAGTAAACACTAAAATGTTAAAAAATTTAAATAATAAACAAACAAAAAAATTAACATAACAAATTAAAGGCACAATATGTAATTTTCACCACTCTCACCACTAGAGTAATTTTTTTTTTAAGCATAGATTTGTTGCTATGTGGAACAGGCATAGTAGTCGTCTTTATACCCAAAGCCGATAGTAAGGAATCCGACAGACTCTGTAAAAATCATGCTCATGGATGAGCTAATATGCATTAAAGTTTTATTAACTTTACTGTGCTATGAAGAATGCCAGGCCATGGGAGTGGAAACGAGTCCAGCTGAGCTTTTATTATGCTTATACTGCAGTCGGCCACTTCCGCTCCTTTCGTTGCATATGTGGGGTAATGCAGCACTGTTTTACATGGTTAAAACAATCATAGTAAATACATTTGAGTGTCTTGAAAGTTATGTTAACTCTACTTTGTGTCTTCTCGGTGGATGGAATGAGAGACTTGTTGCACTTTGCAGTAACCTAGATCGATATTAGAATATTAGATCGATATTAGAATATCATAAAATAATAAAAACTGGTTGACTTGTGTTCCTAAATGACATGCAATTAATTTTAAAATATACTGTATGATGGAGAAAGCTCTATGCTATGTTAGCCACTTGACAAAATAGTGTTGTCTCTGAGTCACAGTAAAAACACAGTACTCATGGCAAATCAAGAAAACATGATTCAAACAATAAGACTAAATATGTTGAGCTATATAGCAATGATTATTTCCGGTGGATAAAAACAGTTGCTCACCTGTCTAATAAAACAATATATTAAAGCATTTTTGGTGTTTCCATGGTTTCTACGAAAGAAAAAAATGGAAATCGAGGGATATGCAACATGTCCTGGTTAAAATAGCTGATTTGTCTTGATTTAAACATTGTTGGAAAATTTTGAAAAAGTCAACTAAATATATAACATTGTTTTAAGTGATTTTTGGAAATTTTAAATCTAAAAATCTTACATATAGTGAGTTTAAATTGTTTTTTTTAAAAGTCCATCTATTAATTACTTTGGTTTATATTAATCAAACAGCCATACTGGCAAAAGAAAATCAGAAACTGCTTTTATAAATATTCTTGTTTTTTTAACTACTGGAAAACCTTAATTTAATAAACTGAAAAATATTTACAATTGAATTATTATATTTTAATGTTAAAGTGATTTTAATGTCAGTATGAATTGTCATACCATTTAAATGTAATAAAAAAAATCTCCACTAGACTTTAAACTGAAAACTGATAACATAACATAATCAATCACAGCAATTAGCTGACGACAAACCAAAGGAAAGAATTTTCCCATCATACTACAGGACAGCAGTCTTGAGGATGAGTCAGAACGTAACACAATGACCATGTGTATTGTTCTTCAATATTTAGTCATACCATTAAAAAAAAGCCCACAAATGAGGAACTTAACCAGAAAGGCCATTGAGGAAGAGTGGTATTCAGAGCCAAGGTGGTATTCCCAAAACTAAACTAAGTGGCAAAAATGACTCAATAAGAAGCCTCTCAATTTAGAAACTGGAGAGCAATGTGCACGTTGGTTATTTTTCTAAGAACTAAAAAAAAGTTTTCTAAGAACTAAAAAAGCTATTTTTAAAAAATCAACTAGACTGCGACATCACTAGTCTGAAAGGGAAATTAAAGACAAAAAAACCCAGCACAAATTTAGAACAGCACCAGGAATTCTATGATGTCACCTGAGATAAAGTGCAAACCTGCTGAGTCATGGTCATTTCCACCTTGGTTTTGGCTGCCTCCTCTTTCACTGGCTCCTCTTTTGGGCTTGGTTGCTCAATAGGTGCTGCCTGGCCTCCTCCGCTGACCTGCTCCTTCAGTTTCAGGTTTTCCTGCCTATCGAAAATACACAGAACCAAAATCAAAACTAATGAATGAGGGGAAAAAATATTCTCTATTTGACACACAATGAGTTTAAAAGCAAGCATCAGATGGAAAGACCCCTCCGTTCCAGAACAACAGGAAATTCTGGCCCCTTATGGTGTTCTCACAGCTTATTAACACCAATCCCTCTCACAGATTCCCAATGGGCTTTTTTTTTCTTTCTTCGTTTGCTTTTATTCGTTCCATGAGTAAATAAAAGAAGGAGTTTCTGAAAATAAACATGCATGTGAACTAAATTACCTGAGCTGTTCCAAATCACGGTTACGGTACTGAAGGTCATCTTCCATTTTTTTCCTAAGCTCGTTGTTTTCCTGTCTTAGCTGTTCACAGAGTGTCTAGAGATAAAAGTTAAATATTCAGCAAATAAGCCTTTGATTAATTCACATAATATAACTCACAGCCAAAACAGAGACCTAGAAAATGTCATGAGCCCTGTCATCTCACCTGTAGGAGAGATGTTCTCTGTTCATTCTTCTGGACTTTGGATGATAAGTGGTGAAACTCCACAGCCATGCGGCCCAGGTGAGCCAGCAGTTGGTTGGGATTGGACTCCTCAGCAAATACACTGAAAGAACTCTCCAGTCGCCGGAGTTGACTCGCCAGCTCCAAGTTCTCCTGTGGTAGATGCATCGCTCCAGTCTGCATTATAAAGTGGGGTTTACCTTAATCTTCATTCCAAAAACATCCCTGATATATAACACCAATCACTAGGCACCAAGTGGCACCCTTACTGTGAATATCTACCCTTCATTTTCCCCAGCACAAAAGAAGAGTATTATGAAACCATAAATTGAAAGTGAAAAAATCCTCAAATACCTTTATACAAATATTTCCAGCTTTGCACATTTGTGAACAAAAGTTTTTGTGACCTTAACCAAAAAGGTATTCCATAAACTGACACACACACGTGAGTTTTCTGTCTATCTGCTTACTAACTAAATCCTGGAGTTTCCCTCCGAGTCATCCAAGGAACAGCCTCATACAGATACGTTGATTCATTACAGTGAATAAATCCCTGATAAGGAAGGGCAGAGAGAAACAGCTGAGCAACTACACTGACTGGAATCTGTCACATGACTTATGTCCGCAGCAAAGAATGAGAGAATACGGAATGTTCAAAACAAAGTAATGATCCAGAAAAATACACACAAGTTCATACACGTGCAGTTGAGTGACTGCAGCTGCCCAGGATTTCCTAACATCCCTAAAACTCACCGTCTGGGTTTCAGAAAGTGTCTTCTCTTCCATATTCACCACCTCAAACTCCGATGAACATTCCTGTAAACACATGAATTCACAGAGTTGCAACACATTCTGACTGTTACACACAATATCAACTTAAGAGTATTTTACTGTTCTTAAAAGAAGGAAATGACGAGCAATTAACAAAACTGGAAGTCACATTTCCAAAAGCTTTTCACAACATGATGTGAAACGATATAATATATTCACATGTTACAGCTGAGAAGGGAATATAATGTATTATAACACATACGTTGCAATTGTCGCACAAAATGTTAAGTCACAAGGGGTATACGCTGTTCGAGTTGGATCAAAATATCCAGCAAAACACAAAACTTGAAGTTATAGTGCAAACACACTAAGCATTAAAGCTCTTTCTGAGTCTGATTATTTTGTAACATCAAAGCTATAAAGGTATTTTAACACTTTATAATATGTTATGGTAATCATATACAATATTAACTCAAAGGGTATTTTACAGTTTATTAAAATAGCCAGCAATCCACAAAACTGTTTTGTTTATTCCCATTGTAAGATTTTCACACCATGAAAATAGTATAATGTTTCTTAACATTGAAGCTATATTGGTAATATGAAACATTATAGCATGTGCTGTGTTACGCTTTATATTATATAAATAAATAAAAGGATATTCTACTGCTCACATGGGATTCAAATAGACAGCAATTTGCAAATCTGAAAGTTGCATTAATACGTTGCAAATGTAACCTTTAACCTATAGTTGTGTAATTCATAACCGTTTCCAAAATAATTATTTTATTAGAAGTGCTTACAGTTGCCTCTGGTTGTAAAGTATTTCCAGTTAAACAATCCCGAGAGTCTTGTCTTTCTGCTGTAGAATGACCGCGATGTTTTCCATGACCTAAAGGGAGCCAGAATCACAAAAGATCTGATTTAAAAACAGGCCTCTACAGTGTCAAACCCTTCACCGACCTCACACCATCAGAATAATTACAGCACTGTACCTTGTGTGTCCATCTGAACAGGGGCACCCATGCACAGACTCGAGGCAAAGCTCGTTGTAGACGACTTCAGCACTTCATTATCCCTAACCAACTCCTCCACCCTCTTCCGAAGTTTTGCTGCCTCTGTCTGAGACTCCTCTAACAGGTCTCCTACCAGTCACAAGAAAAACAAATACAATCACCCAATGAAGCCATAGCTGATCTGACACAATAGCACATCAAATGACACATTGGCATTGGCTAAAGCTGAAAATCTAGAATCACTTCATTTTTCTGTTCTTGACTTAACAATAGATATAAGCCAAAAATAGCAAGACAATACCTGTGAATTAATACAGGGTTGATCACTCAAATGTCCTGATTGAGCAAAGTTTAAGGCATTGAACTATATGTAACCTCAAGTGTTCAGCTTAGACATTGAGAGATGTTGAAATTGAAAATGGTAAGGTGGTTATTATACAATCTTCCAAAGTGGTTTACATTAACCTGTTCAGTCAGGTTCTTGATTCTCAAAGGCATTTAAAATGGGTGACAGGTTAAGATCCCTCACCTAAGCTCTTCAGACCTTTCATTCTCTCCCTTAAAACTGTGTTTTCCTCTAGCAGCTGTCTGTAGCTGAGGCTGCTGGCCTCGTCTTTGACCTGGCAATCGCTCCCACCGGGGTCATAGATGCGATATGGGCCTTTTCCCTCCATATGTCACCCCCGTCACTTACCAAACATGTTTCCCTGTACTAAAACAAAGAAGTCATATGGTCATTCATTTGTGTGTACTGTACAGACAGATAAAACAAAACTCAAAGATCATTAACGTAACATGAACTGACGGCATCAAAGTGCGTAAATATTGTACATTTGCAATTCAAAGAGCGCATTTGAATAATGGCATATTGGGGATTTCTCTTTGGCTATTTCAAGACATAATGATTTGAATGCATGTCTTTGATATCTTAACTCAAATAAGTCATGGCAATCATTAGGATATTCTAAAACAGTTAATAGTCAATCAACCAAGACCAACAGCATGAATCCTAAATACCATACAAGCATGACAAATGACATTTACACAAGTGACGCATCAAACCAGCAGCCAAACAAATGAATAATCATGTGCCAACAGACATTTCTCAGAAATCCTAATCAGTGTCCTATTGTACACCAAAAACTGACAGCCACCTACCATAAAAGTAACAGCAAATCCAACAACTTAGACTTATAGCTAAACCCTTTCACTTTCCTTTCCACGACAAGACCTGTTTAAACAGCTATGGTAGTGTCAACATTATCACTGAATGATAGGTGCTCTTAGATAAGAGGAAACCTTATCTAGAGAATCAGGTTTATTTCTAATCCCCTCCATGCCCTTAACAAAACGACCTAAAAAGAGATACAGTATGGAAAGCTTTAGCTTATATTAAGCATGAGCCGAAACCCCCTACCCACACACACAAGGTCAAAGCCAACGTATTATGTAGCCTAAATAAATGACTCACTTTAAAAACAAATATATGATGCTATTAGCTTAGCATCCAGCTAACAGCAGGTGATGTGTTTACCACGCTAGCAGACAAAAGCTTTCACGCTAGCTCTCCCTAGCCACAAGCCACGAACAGCACCTAAATACGCTCAATAATGTCCTAGGAAAGAATAAAACATAGCGGCCGCACGACAACCATTATAATAACCTGTATCGTACCGTTAGTTTTTTTGTTTTCAATTAAAAAAAGAGCTCTTTCTGTACCTTGACGGAGACACGTCTTTGATCGGCCGGAGGTTTGCGGAAGTGGTTCGCGGCGCGAGCCGGGAAATTCCGCAGATGTAAACAGAGCCGCGTTCACTCTAGTGATGGGAAGTCCGACTAATTTCCGCGATTCGGTTCTTTCGAACTGTTCATTTGATGGAACATAAGTGGTCCCTTTTTACATGCTCCATATTTAACATGTAAATAAATAAAGACAAAAAAATAAGTATCTATTTTGTTTATTTATATATTATTTTATCATAATGTTTATTGTATTTTCATGTGTCCGGTTTCAGTTGAACAGTATCTATATAATAATAATAATAATAATAATAATTATTATTATTATTAGTAGTAGTAGTAGTAGTAGTAGTAGTAGTAGTAGTAGTAGTTTATAATATCTTCTAAATATAATTTGCAATACTAAAAGCCATTTTATCTCTTGGCAATTTAATAAGGAGAGCCTGCCTGTGTTAGTAAGATAAACTATTTCCTGTATATGTGTTAATAAATCTGTCATAATCAGAAACAAAATTATTTTCCTTTTTTCAGAAACAAATTTCCAGCCTATTAACATCTCCAAAATTAGTCAAATCTTTTTTCTTTTCTTTTTTTTCTTTCTTTTTTCTTTTTTTTAAATTAGTCAAATCTTCGGGACACTCCACCTCACTCGGATCATTACGAATCGATTCTTTACAATTCGTGAAAGAATTGTTCAGACCCATTGTGAACCGGTTCAACCAATTCATGGAAAAGATCTGACTCAAAAAAAAATGATTCATTCACGAGTTACATTGCTCGCACTGAACAGCTACTTAACAGCCACACTAATTTGAAAATTAGTATTATAGGCTATTGATTTAGTGGGTTAAAACTTATTTAGTTTTAATGACTGAGCCTATATAGTCGCCTATAGAAAAAAGATATAATATTAACTTTGAATGATTTCTAGGGCAAGGGCACTTGTCAGTCACAGCAGTTTCCTGCCTAATTTCATACAGCCTACTTGAAACATTGGTGGTCAATATAAACCCGACCAAAAAGTTTAAATATGTATACGTCTTTTAGTGTGTCTGTAGTTTACAAATGTGGGTAAAATATAGAGTAGGCCTACAAATGTATATTTAGGCTAGTTTTTTTTTTTTTTTAAATAACAAGCTACAATTATGCTTTTAGTTGGATCCATCTGGATCAAATTGAAGCTAACACGCACGATAACACAACATCACTTTTCATTTTCATTAACAAGTAGTTTTATAAAAATACATCTAATTTGCTGCATTATTTTTGAACCACTAGCTAGGCTGTGTAAATAGGCTATGCGTTCAGGTTAAGTTTAAACTAGCTAATCTTATAAACGTTACTGCAGTGAACTAAAATGTCTGTCTCAGCTGTTCTAAACACAATTAGCCTAGTTAATCTGAATATATATATGTATATAATACATATACATACATACACACATATTATTTATATATATTATTTCTTAAATTTGATTGTTCACATTAGAATGCTGTGTTCTTTTTACTAGTAGGCCTAACAAGAAATTAAGAAATTCACAAGGAAACAGATAATAAGACATTGAATTGGGTAAGAGAAGAGTTGTCGTTATTGGCCAATTCTGGAAGTTTAAACATTATAAACAAATGCCTGTTTGGTTTGTCCTTTATGAATAGTTTCAGAATGCTTAACATAAACATTACAATAAGGTCCAAGTTAAAGGAATACTTCACCCCAAAAATGCAAACTCTTTCATTATTTACTCACCCTCAAGTTGTTCCAAACCATGAATTTCTGGTAACACTTTAGTTTAGGGTCCAATTCTAACTATAAACTAGTTGCCTAATATCAGCATGCATATTATAGGATATTGGCTGTTTATTAGTACTTATAAAGCATGTTTGCATTATTCTGCTTGACCATCTCTTAATCCTACCCAATACCTAATCTTGACGACTACCTTAACTAAAGCAAAAATAGGAGTTTATTGAGGCAAGTCATATTTAATATAGGTTAATGGAATTGGAACCTAATCTAAAGTGTGACCGAATTTCTTTCTTCTGCTGAACTCAAAAAAAAGATGTTTTGAAGAATGTCGTTAACCAAATAGTTGATTGACCATATTTCTATTTAATTATTTTCATTCCATACTATGAAAGTTAATGGAGTCCATCAACTGTTTACCCATATTCTTCAAAATCATCCTATTTTGTGAGAAATAAATCCATGTTTGGAACTTGAGGCGGGTGAGTAAACTATACAAAATGATCAATTTGGGTGAACTATCCTTTTAATACTTCAGTGAGGTCTAGTAAATATGCATTAAAATAGCTTTGAAAAATACAGGTCATGATGAGGGGTTTAATTTGAAAAGTTCATGGCATAGGCTTTCAGGAATTGTATTGTCAAAATATTCCACAGTTCTTAAAAGAGTGTTTTGACTGGAACACTGCAGGAGTTGTTAATTTATGAGAAAATTTCCATCTAAAAAATCCATCTAATTAAAATACATTAATTTTCAGCATGTTTCCAGTTATAATATTATTGAAATTGAACTTGAAACTCATGATAAACGTTAATAGATGGACAGATGTATGGATGGGTGTATTTTTTGATCATTGAGGTTAATGTAAGAACAATGGGATTTCCAGATTAGCCAGATTTAAGTTTTTGTCCTGTAATCCAAGTATGAAATCAGTTCCCATGCATCAACACAGGACAATAATATTTTCAGGGGACATTTTAATGCAACTTTTATATGACACATTTTTAGGCCTCACCATAAAGCAGAAAGATTAACATTCTATTTGTAAATCTTACTCTGCACTGAAAATAAATGGTGACATCTTGTGGAAATTTACCACTGTGGTATTTAAGATTAAAATCACACACATAGTTCAGCCACATATGCGTGCAATCTGAGCGTTTATTGAGAAGTCTTATGTGTTAAAATAGATCAGCAATCAATCAACTTTAAAAGGTTGAAAACCATGTAGCTGCATGTGCAATGAGTGTCTAAATGAAATGTTAAGGAAATTAAGTACAACCAAAGACAAGTTTAAAAAACAATAAAAAACAATAAAAATAAATACTGTTTAGAAACCGTTTTACTTGTCTTGTTTGAATAGAAAACACATGCACCTTTTAGTAAATATTATAATACCGTATACCCTTGTATGTACCCTTTCACCAGAGCTTTTATGGAAATGCAAATTTACAGATTTCCTGCTATAATTTACCATTATTTCATCAAAACATTTTATAAAACTAAGATACAGTATTTTTTCTATTATAAATACTAGAAAATGCTGAATAAAAACATGATACAATTACTCACCTACACATAATACTTGTGTCCGAGAGGCGTTTTTTAAGGAAACTAGTGGCAATGGGGGAAGCGTTTGCTGTGTTTTTAAACAGAAGGGGGAATTCCCACATAGTGAAAGGCCCTGATATTTTCAGCTTAAAAGTGGGACCTGGTATGTGTCCAGGAACATGAGACTGCTATAGCTAAGTGTTACCAGACAACACATATATTTGATAGTAGCATGCATATTTTTACTGTTTGAAAAGTACGTTGGAAACATGGGTTGAAGGATTATTGTATCAAATTATTGGAAAATAACTTCATAAATCAGCAGTTTAATGCCTGGAATTTAACGACTGGATCATAATACGCCGTCATTCCACATGCATTTGCCTCGAAAGTGTCCCATAAATAAATCTCACTTAAGAATAAAGTTCATAAAACTTTCATAGAATTGCATTTTTGTTGTCTTTTAAAAGTGCACACATAATTACATGCACAATGGAAAGTGCACTGATGAAATCTCTTAACTAAAAAACTGCATGCAGCGTTTGCAGACAACAGAAAGCCCACCGAAATGCACATTACCTCTCCGTGTTGTTTAAGTTTGTCTGCATTGTAACTTTTTGTCACCTCTGACATTAAGCATCTCAAAACACCCTGGAGAGTTCAGTTTTATCTTTGCTTTTGCATGTGCAACTCTTCACACACAGTTGAAAATAGCTAAATGATCATGTACTTGATGTTTTGTTCTGAATTTAACAATGTTATTGCTATTGCAGACATCATCAATGGTGACTGGGATGTTGGTCTACTTGCAGGGGATTTCCTAGCCCCACAAGCTTTTTTCTTCTTTCCTCTTTTAACTAAAGATGGCCTGACAACAGCTGCACTCACACAAAGACACGTCCGCACACACATAAACACAAGCGTGCTCTCACACATACACATAGCTGCAGACAAGAGTATAATGAATTGATGGCTTGAAGGCTCCTTTTTGACAGAGGAAGGCTGTTGTACAGAAAAAGATCCCTCAGTGCTTCTTCTCACACCCTGAAATCTGCAGATGACAATAAGGTTGCTGTCTGCTAAGCGGGAAACATCTCTCGAAACTGGTGCCCAGCCCAAGAGAACAGAAAATGTGTTCAATTCTCAAAAAAAGATTCTCCAAAATGATGGTCACAGGATATGTAATTAAGGTGTTTTGTGCATGGATAAATCCAATAAAAGCATAGATATATCTAAACATATCTAGTCTTATATATTTTCTCTTTTTTTTTTAGAATGCCATGCTTTTTTGGTTTGACGTCATAATGCATGATTGCATCTGTGAAAAGTAAATAACATCTACCGAACATCAAATATCACATGTACCATCTCAATTTATAACCAGATATTTCCTATTCAGAACAGACTTGCACAGATTAAAACGGGAGGGAATTTCCTTATCTTGTACGTCTATAATGTAAATTAAGTTAATGACTGATCTGGGTGAATCAGCTCTCTAGACCACTAATCAAAAAAGGACGTGAGAAACATCCTCTGCTGCGTGAAATACTGGATGTTAGGCCAGTGGTTTTAGGCAAGTGAAGTTGAGCCAAAACAGGTCCAAGGTTCTGAAAAGGGTCATGAGCAACAGGTGGAAAACAATGCTAAATGTAAATAATAAAATCCAGTTATATCATTGTACCTGAAAATCCAGTTATATCTTTGATAGTAACTTTTTTAAAGAAAGGAAAAACGAAAATTTAGGAAAAAAAAAATGTAATGAAAAACTACCCAAAATAAGTATACATAGAATGTAAGCTGCCGTGTTGGCAATGTAGCGACCAAATCTTTCGCTCTCACGCAAAATGCATGTGGATTTGTATTGAAACTGGATTTCGTACACAAATATTCACCAAACAACCCAGCTAACAAAAATATGTTCTATAAATTTGTTTTTTTTGTGTGTGTGTGTGTGTCTGTGCTAATGTTCCCAATAAGCTATGAAAACATTATTTCTGAATGTTAATATTTAAAAAAATATTCTTGGTTATACGAATGTTAAAGGGGTCACTGAAAAATGAAAATTCTTCTCATCTTTTTCTCTCCCTCAATGTAGTAAACCCCCATCCCCATCTATGGTAGTTAATGGGGTTGAGATCTGCTTGGTTACAAAAATTCTTCAAAATATCTTCTTTTGTGTTCAGTATCAGAAAGAAATGTTTACAGGTTTGGAACATCTTGGGTGAGTAAATGATGACAGAATTTTAATATTTGGGTGAAATATACCTCTAAGGGAACATTCCATTTTTATATATTTCAAACATTAAGGGAATGTTACTTTTCAATGTTCTCTAAACATTCTGAAACATAGTAACAATCAAAATGTTAGCTGAACATCCAACATCCAAAAAAAAAGAAGATCTTTTACTAACGTTTTGAGAATATTAAAGACCAGATAACTTGTAGAACGAACATTCAATATCGTAACTGTTAAAACAAACCCACTCTGAGAACATTCCCTAGCTGGCAATGAATTTCATGTAATATTATAGTTTACTTTTGAATGATAAAAAGTTTGGTACTGTGCTGGGTCATTATCTGACATCCAGTCCTATAAAACAAGTTAACAAAACAACATTGATGTCAACTTAACACAAGTTCAAAACTCGATCACGGTTTTTATTGCTTGGGTGATCAATTTAAACAGGGTGTTGGGTAACAAATAAAGCACTAGTAGAGTAATGCCACAAAAAGTGCTTTTAACAGTAAAAAAAATGTGTTTCATGCATGATTGCAGAAAATGGGACACGGTGTGGCTTTTGCATAGGTCACTAGCTTTGGCATAGGCATGGCAGCAGCAGAAGAGGGCATAAAAGCCGTACGTTGACTAGCGTCTCACAAACAATGGACTGGAACATAGCACATTGGTTGCTAGGCATGAAAATCCTGTGAAACATCCAGGACGGAGAACAATGTTCTAGTCCTCACCTCCACAGAGCATCAAAAGGGTTTTACGATAGTCTCCTGATGTGTCTCCCTGAGAAAAATAATACGATTTTGTCAGGCCAAACATTTGACCGATTTTGGAATAAAGCATCAAATCACACCCTAGTTTGAGAACATACATCATGATCATATCAGTGAAAGTTTAGTGTTGCATAATTAAGCTATTATGAAATTCACTGCATTACATAATTGCAAAGAGGTTCCTATAAACTTTCATAACAACTTTCTTTCCTTCAAAACCTAAAGTGCATTTCCATGGAAATAAAGTTTGAAAATGCAAACAAAAAGTGTTACGAAACCATGCAATCGATTTGACACACACCTTAAACACACACAGACTTGTTCTCTGCATGTTTTATCTAACAGTGCAAGCTTCTAAAAATAAAGCAAGCTGCCTTAGTTCATTTACATACTGGACCTAGTAATGTAACATAATAAGCCCAAAAGCAATGCACAAAATGTATAATTTTTTGGTGGTGTTATTGATCTGTGAAGGGAATTTTGACTACAGAGCCAGTATAGACCTGTTGTTGAACACTTCCTGTCTCCACTCTCTCCACCAATCAGAAGCAGCACACTGAGAGGAAGTCAAGCATGCAGGGGAAATTCCTAAACAGCTGAGTCGAGCAAATACACCGCAGGAACCTGTCAAACACTGTTCCCCTCAACTTAACTAAAAGAGGATGTACAACGCCTACAGTACGACAAAACAACATCTACACAACTAACGTCCAATCACACTAAGACATGCACAAAAGCATGCAGTAGATATGACAAGGGCCACACAACTTACAACGAACGTCTCTACCTGGATGAATTCATGCAAAGAGGCTTCATGGGTGTCCTTGAACTCTTTGCGGATGTTAAAGAGGTCAATCTCGGAGCGGGACACAATGATACGGATGAGAGCCCTGTCGTCTGTTCCCAGGCCCTGCAGGGAAAGTCACAGCGCTTAGAAATCTCTGGCAGGGCTGCTGATGCTTATGAAGCATAACATCAGCAATAGTGCAGATGCTCATCAATGTGACTCATAATCAAGTCTGAGAACCATTGCTGGCACAGATACACTGTCAACAGATGAGTTCTACATGACTGTTGCCTTACATCACTGTGTTTAGCCCACAAAAGACCATAAAACATGTTTCAGTAGAGCATGTCTTTAATCAGCGTCTTCATCACCCAACTTATTCATCACCCAGGGCAAAAGTTTTTGCTCAGAGATCAGCTCAGGAGATTTAACCGTGTCTTCGTTATGATTTATTTCAATATTGCAGATTTTTGTATCCTTTTGAATCAGAACACATTATTATTGAGACGTCTTCTGAACTCCAGACTTATGTGTGATTACTAGTGTCTGAGAAGCAGGAGCCTTAAACTAATTTCACCATTTGCTCCTACTTAAATATCATTCCTAATTAAGAGAAATTGAAATATTAACAATTTTTGTTTCCATTCTATGGGCACTTTGAGTGGACTGATGTAGAAGGAAATGTATTACATAAAGCACTTTTACCTTCATGGCTTTGTACAATCGGTCAGCAAAGTAAGATGGCTGATTCTTCACGCTTCGCACTGGAAAATGTAAACATGTTATTGATATTTATTTCAGAAGACTGGAGTCATACGATCTTTTTAATGTCAAATGTTATCAGAAATTTTGCTGATGTAATTTTTAAAGGGGTCATATCAGATCCCCAAGATAATGTTAGTCCATATTTTGTGCTAAAGTACTATTTAATTATTTAAGATTTGTTTAAGATGCATATAAAATGAACAGAAGTATTGTACTGCATGTAAATGGCTGCAGCTTTTCAATTTTAATTACTTAAATAAAGTTAGAATAAGAAAAAGGTTTAGGCATTAGTTCAACTAGGACTTTTATAAATGTGCCTTTATAAAACATTACTTACGTGAAAAAAAACATTACTAATGTGTGTCTTGAGACACAATGAATTGACCAGTGATTTCACAATGATTTTATATGTCAGTGAAAGTACCTTCAGTTAAAACAGCTTAAGCTAAAGCTAAATATAAACACAATAAATATAAACTTCCTCATCAGCATAAACCAGCTACATTTGACAGTACATTGGAATCAAAAGAGCAAGCAAAAGTTATTTTCTGATTTTATAATTATGAATTACAAAATCTGTATTATTAAAAATAAAATAAAACACAAAGTCATTTATTAGTGATTCATAGTGGTGCTCGGTCATTCTGACAAAGTTCTTACCGATAGCAAACATGGCATTTTTAAGGTCTCCTGACATCTCTTTCTTTATTATTTGTTCAATATCTTTATTGCTGCACCTCACAAATTCCTGGAACACTGGAGGGGATATAGCAAATGTTGGCTGAAGCGTTCATGAAAACATGTATTAGCATGTGTATCAGTACCCAACATGTGTTTGCATTACCTTTCCTCAGATGAGGGAAACTCCTTGTGCAGAGGATACTCATGAACTTGTCCTCCATGTCCCCAGAGTCTGCATTGCATGCATCTGCCAATTCCTTAAATTGGGTGAAAACATTCAATCTTATGACACTACTCTGGAATTACCTTTATACTTGGTAAACCAACAACAGTTGACAGCGTAAGTATTTCACACATACTTGGGCATCTTCCAAGGCCCTGGCCATGTCTGCAGGGCCCTCTTCACGGGCTCCCTGACAAACACCATTAGAGTGAAGTACATTTATAACAGGTTTATAAAGCACAAAGTATAAACTGTGGTTCAGTGTTTGAATGCGAGAACTGTGTAGTTGTACCTGTGCCAAAGCGATCAGGATCCTTTTGAAATGCCCAGATGTATCTGATGCGATGGCATCCTCCAAACTTTTTTTAAAGGCTGTGAAGGGGAACATTTTAATACATGGGTTAGGGTGACATAACGTGATGTATATCCTGCCTGTAAAATAAGAGACTCATATCATAGTAAATGACTTTTTGTCTGTGTTTAGCCTAGATAAATATCGCCACCTGCTGGACACATTACTCAATCTACAGCCAGGATTTTATTTACCACTCTTATAAGCAGAACACATCTCCTGAATCTCCTGGTTGCCCCTAGTGACCAGGATCTCAATCAACGCATGTTCATCGGTCCCTGCACCCTATTAAAAATGGAAAATACACATATTTAAGCATAAACAAAGTTATTTAATAGGAAAATGATTAAAATAATCTCAAGTATATGCATATTGCTAAAATACAGCTTTCAACTACATTCCTTTATCAGCACAGTAAAACTGACCACGAAAGAAACATTGGTAAACAAACAGTCCTTGTAGAGAAAAGACCATTACCTCTACTTTAGTTTGGAGAGGTCACTGACCCCCAGTGAACAAATGAACACAGATGTTCAGAATAACAAAAGAAGGTCGATCTGCTTAAATGATGAAACAGCCTTTTCTATAACTCAAATAAGATTTTGGTTTGGTTCCATAGTGCCGTCATAAATTATTCTGTGTACCTCCATGGCTTTCTTCATCATCTTGGCGTCAAACTCTGCTGGGGTCATCATGAGACCAAGGATGAGTCTTTGGAGGTTTTTGGACAGTTCTGATTTTAGGTCAGCCATGAGATCCTAATTGAAAACAACTTTATATATCAGCAAAATGCTAAATATTTTCACATTTACAGTAATTACAGTAATATACTGGGAACAGTTACAAAATTGGGCAGGACCGTCTTACCCGTCCCAAAAGAGATTTGAAAGTCTGTCTGATCTCCTGTCTCTGTGCATTGCTCCTTTGTGCCACAATGTCAATAATTGTATCTTCATCTGTGCCTGAAAAAACAGGAAATCATACATTAATTTTGCTAGTCTTAGCATCTATGGATAATGCATGCAATCAACCTTATCAAACAGTGTCTTTACGCACCAAAACCCTTCATTGCTTTTCTCAGTGCTTGCGCATCACTTGCAGGGTCAAAATTTTGATATGGTCGCACAGTTCCTCTTAACTAGAGATAGATAGAAAAGACAAAATTATATTAAAAAGAAAGACATGAACACTCTTTAATCAGACTTGCAATATCAACATATAAGCTTTAGTCATTCTCCTTTTGTTTCATATTGTAATTTTAATGTATACATTATCACAGCACAATCACACCAGCAGCATAAACACATGCTGCACATACACTGAGATCTGTAGGATGGTGTGACACTGAACTGACTGACTGGAAAGGTGTCACAGGAACTGGCAGTGAATCAAGACTCTGATTAGCAAATTGAGCAGCATTTGGATGCTATCTGTGCACAGACAAAAGCTTCACTGTATGCTTAGGGTGCATGACATAGACAACTCTAGCTTGGCCGGAGCAGAGGGTATTATGATACATGCCACTGAGAGAAAATGTGGGTGACACAAACCTGGATTTTGGTTGTGGAGCTGATTTCCCACATCTTGTAGGCAATCTGTGCAGCCTCCGGGAAGAACTCCCCTGCCATACTGAGAAACAAACAGCTCTTTAAACTTTTGTGCCGAGAAAATAACAATGTGTAGATTGAGGTCTTGACAAAAACTTCACATTCTTCATAATCATACTTCTCATGAGGGATTGAGGGCATGACAAGTTTCGGTTCTTGTTCTCTGGCCCTGGCTCACTGAAATCTGCAAGTACATCTAAATTATATAATATAGTTGTTGTTGTTTTTTATGGGGCATTTAAACACCCCACTTTTTGAAAGTTTGGGGTCAGTAAGAAAAAAGACAATGTTAAAAGAGATTTCTGTTGCAAATAAATACTGCTCTTATAAAATTTCTATTTATCAAATAATCCTGACAGACCACAAAATGCACAAAAATATGAAGCAGCACAACCGTTTCAACTGTGATAATAATAAAAAATGTTTCTTGAGCAACAAATCAACACATCCAAATGATTGTGAAGGATCATGTGACATTGAAGTCTGGAGTAATAATGCTGAAAATTTAGCTTTGCCATCATAGCAACAAATTACATTTTACTATATATATTCAAATAAATTGTAATATAAGAGACACATTTTTAAAAAATCTAGAAAAGTAATGTGCATTAAATGAAAATGTATAGAAAGACATAATCAAGTATTGTTTCTAAACATCTAAACATGCAGTATAACAAAACACATTGTCCTATTTTATGATGGACCAATGTCTCCCTCTACTGAATCTTCATAGTTACTGTAAACTTATTTACATATTGTGGAGTCAAACTCCACAATATGTAAATATGGGGGAATCAGGAAAATATTTTTTTAACATAAAAATCACACTTTTAAGACCTGAAAAATGCTTACTCATCATCTCCTCCACACAGTTTGAGCAGGGTACGTTTGTACTCCCCAGATGTGTCATCCTGTTGGGTTCACAATATATTATTTACTTTTTTAATTACAGACACATACAACATCTGCACTGTGTGTGTGTAAGTGTAACATCGGAATAAACCATATATATATATATATATATATATATATATATATATATATATATATATATATATATATATATATATATATATATATATATATATAGTTGATATATAAAACTATGTGACTACACAATGGATGACAATTGCAATTATAAGATCACAGAGAAAAGCTTCAATAACAGAATTGGAAATGATTTAAAATCATAATAAATAGATATGTGTGAACAGAATCAAGAATTCAAGTTTTGTTTGTGTATAGGCACCTGAATCATGTTGTACAGAGACTTCTCATAGCGCAGTCTGAAGCACTCTCTGATGTCCAGCATGTCAATCTCAGCGCGAGAGACCATAATGCGGATCAGAGTGTTATCAGCTGTGCCCAGACCCTACAGATAGATAAGGAAAAGACAGAGGATTAACTAAAAACCTTGAGAATTGCACTTTTACGCTTTACTTTTACTTGTTATAATTCATTATAACAAGGCTAACACAACCTTCATGGATTTGTAAAGGCGTCTGGCAAAGAACATGGGCTTACTCCAGATGCACTGGACTGTGGAAGATAAATTAAATAGCAGATTTTAGTAAAAATTAGTAAAAGTGAATGCTTTTGAGTGTTCAGGAATTGATTGCATGGTGCAAATGCATACCAACAGCCAGCATCAGTCTTTCGAAGTCTCCAGAGAGCTCACTCTTAATACTGTCCTCAATAGATTTCTCAGCAATTTTATGGTATTCATCAAATACTGAAAAACAAAAAAAATGTGTTTGCACTATGTCATAGAATTGATCCATGTTACATTGAGCAATCTTAATCTCAACATTAACCTTAATAATCAAAATGTATTACAAATCGTAATATTGCACAATGGTACATCATTTATAATCACAGATAATTTAGGTCAGTTTGTTGCACTACAAACTCTCTTTCACATTATTAAAAGCAGCAATCTGATGGTCAAATCTGATCGACGGTGCTGTGAGGAGTGTTACTGACACACAAGAGAGATTGTGTAGTGGAGGAGGGGTGCTAGTCAGCAGAAATCTCTGTGTCCAGTGTGTGGCTGCGGTTCTCATAACCAACTGCAAATGGGTCACACTACGGTTTCCCAGCAGCATGATGAATTTGGCCTCGTCTGTGCCCCACTGTGCCTCTCCTGCATCATACAGGTCCTACAATGAGATTGCGCACAAAATATTTTTTTAAGATGCAAGTCAAGAGGTCATAAACACACTTGTTAGATTGTTTGGTAGTGCAAACTAGATTCAATTGGTTTTCCTGTTGCTCTTATGCAATGAAAAGTCAAATTAATAAATAAAGGGCCATGGAATATTCAGTTTTATATGAGAATAAAGAGACTGCAAAGTTTAACATTGTGCACTCATTATAAAAAATATTTGAACACAGAAGGCTACAATTGATCAATGAAATACAATGTAATATTTTTTTTGTAGCACAATATATCTAGGGATCAATATCAGCCACACACGTCTTCACACTCACTTGAGCATCTTGCTCCACAAGGTCTTCACTAACAACATCATCTTCTTCTCTGGTCCCCTATGAAACAAGACAATTGCCATTATTAAACAGAAACAAAAAGTAGTCAATGTAAATTGAATGTCTCAGTATAAAACATTTCATAATCGATTTTAATCATAAATGACTAAACCTTGGGCTGCAGGTTTGATATCATAAATCAACATAAAAGATTTCACTCACCTGAAGCAAAACAACCAGCATCTTCCTAAAATGTCCAGATGTGTCCCCCAAAATGTCTTCTTCAAGGTCTCTGCCATATGCTGTAAGCACAAACATATACCCTGCGTCCCAATTCGCATACTATCCATCCTAAATAGTATTCGAAAATAGAATTAGTATGTCCCAAATCGTAGTATGTTGAAAAGAGTATTCCAAAGATTCCCGGATGGATTACTATTTCCGGTCCGAATTCACAGTATGGATCGATGGGCACTCTAACGGCTGATATTGCCCACAACCCATTGCGAGTTGGACGAGGATTCGATTAGAACTACAAACGCAGATAAAAAGCGTTAAAAAAACTACAAACATGACGGGTGTGAGAGTTCGACGGTTAAGTAGAGAAGTTTAGATAAAGGGGTTTGAGTGACCAACTATCAATATTTAACCTGACAAAAATATATTTATTCAGTGTTGTCACATTATATTTCACCTGCAGCAGCATTGAGAACTTTTGAAATGACACGTTTGGCCATTAACTTTTAAATGCATCATTATATTTAAACTGTAAATACATGAGGAGAGTCTCTGCATTAAAGACCCACAAATGGCAGATCAACGAGCGGCTACATTTCTCTCCGATACGGCAGGAGATTAAACTGAATGTGAAGGATTTGAACTGTGACGAATCTGACGATGATTGACAGGGCAGTTAAACGCTGACGGGATGCACGTAACTAAGCGACAGAGTCCGTTAAAGATGGCGAAGTAGTATGTCCCGAAGCTTGCATACTTTTCAGCTACACACTCAAAAGTATATACTTTTTCTTCACAAAAAGAGTACATACTTTTAGGACGTAGTATAAGTAGGCGAATTGGGACGCAGCAATAGTCAGGCTTTGCTTCAGTTCAAAAGAATATTGTTTTTTTTTGTTAAGTAAATGTTTTTAAATAATAATAGCTTACCGTCTTTGTATGCTTCCACCAGATTATGAATCTGCTCATTGGTTCTTGAAGCGAGGATTTCAATCAAACATTTCTCATCTGTTCCTGCTCCCTTTATAGCACAACAAGTAAGTTATTTTCTGAACAGAAAGCACATATTCAATCTCTTTAATTTGAAGGGATAATGGACAGTAAGCTAGTATAATTATCCAGAGGGAAATGAGTGCAGTTATTTGGCGGTATAGTAAAAATACAATACAAATGAGAGAAGAATTATTATTTTGTCATATAGTGTAAGTAATGCAAATGTTTTTTAAACCATGCATGGTAATTTGCAGAAAAATGTATAAACAGTAATTTAAGGGTAAACATCTGAACAGCTGAACAGCTGAAGCTAAGCAGGTCATACTAATAAATTATGTATTAATTGTCCATTGGGATATTCAGACATTTCTTTTTTCTTCAATGTGGGACATTTTTCTATTATTAAAGTTCCAAATGGTTGAATTCATTTTTCACCACCATAAAATCATGAAACAGATAACACTCCCAAAGAAAAAAGCTAACCATCATTTGATTAATTAAGGAAAATCACTTACCGAATCCTATTTAGCCATGGCAAAATAGATTCACAGGACAAAACATGCAGTAAGTAACAAAGAAACTACTATAGCTGATACTGCAATTTGTCTTTCAATGAATAATGCTTAGAGAATAGTTTAAGATGTCTACAATATATCAGCAACCAGCAATATTTTCAGTAAATACAATTATCTGTGCAAGTACAGCCAGCCACAGCACATTTAAATTGAAAATATCAAATGCACACATAATCTAGATTCTTATATACCTTAATGGCATCCTTGATTTCTTTGGCATCATGATAAGCTGGAGGTCTCATCAAACCCACAATCAGACGTTCAAACTTCCCAGTCAGCTCGTATTTCAGATCATCAATCAAATCCTGTAATCATGCAATTTTGATAAAAAACTTTTTTCCATTTTTTAAAAATCTATTATTAAATGCTTGCTGGAGATTTTCCTGTACCTGCCCATATTGTGATTTGTAGGCCGCACGGATCTCCTGCCTCTGAGCATTGCTTCGTGAGGTAATCAGGTCTAAGATGGCATCCTTGTCACTTCCTGTGACAGAAGAGAGAATTATTTTAAGTCAACATTACAGAAATATCCCAGCAGCCACTAGCTACATAATAAATATCTATAAATGAGGTGTCCTAGCACTCACCAAAGCCTTTCATAGCATTATAGAGCGTCTCTGCATCACTGCCTGCATCAAAGTCAGGGTGATCTTCAATCGTACCTCTGAATCCCTATACAGTGAGGAAAATAAGTATTTGAACACCCTTCTATTTTGCAAGTTCTCCCAATTAGAAATCATGGAGGGGACTGAAATTGTCATATAGGTGCACTATAAGAGACATAATCAAAAAAAAAAATTCCAGAAATGCCAATGTACGATTTTTTAACTATTTATTTGTAAGATACACCTGCAAATAAGTATTTGAACACCTGAGAAAATCAATGTTAATATTTGGTACAGTAGCCTTTGTTTGCAATTATAGAGGTCAAACGTTTCCTGTAGTTTTTCACCAGGTTTGCACACACTGCAAGAGAGATTTTGGCCCACTCCTCCACACAGATCTTCTCTAGATCAGTCAGGTTTCTGGCCTGTCGCTGAGAAACACAGAGTTTGAGCTCCCTCCAAAGATTCTCTATTGGGTTTAGGTCTAGAGACTGGCTAGACCATGCCAGAACCTTGATATGCTTCTTACAGAGCCACTCCTTTGTTATCCTGGCTGTGTGCTTCGGGTCATTGTCATGTTGGAAGACCCAGCCTCGACCAATCTTCAATGCTCTAACTAAGGGAAAGAGGTTGTTCCCCCAAATCTCGCAATACATGGCCCTGGTCATCCTCTCTTTAATACAGTGAAGTCGCCCTGTCCCATGTGCAGAAAAACACCCCCAAAGCATGATGCTACCACCCCCATGCTTCACAGTAGGGATGGTGTTCTTGGGATGGTACTCATCACTCTTCTTCCTCCAAACACGTTTAGTGGAGTTATGACCAAAACGTTATATTTTGGTCTCATTTGACCACATGACTTTCTCCCATGACTCCTCTGGATCATCCAAATGGGCATTGGCAAACTTAAGACAGGCCTGCATGTGCTGGTTTAAGCAGGGGAGCCTTCCGTGCCATGCATGTTTTCAAACCATGACGTCTTAGTGTATTACCAACAGTAACCTTGGAAACGGTGGTCCCAGCTCTTTTCAGGTCATTGAACAGCTCCTCCCGTGTAGTTCTGGGCTGATTTCTCACCTTTCTTAGGATCATTGAGACCCCACGAGGTGAGATCTTGCATGGAGCCCCAGTCCAAGGGAGATTGACAGTCATGTTTAGCTTCTTCCATTTTCTAATGATTGCTCCAACAGTGGACCTTTTTTCACCAAGCTGCTTGGCAGTTTCCCCATAGCCCTTTCCAGCCTTGTGGAGGTGTACAATTTTGTCTCTAGTGTCTTTGGACAGCTCTTTGGTCTGGGCCATGTTAGTAGTTGTAAAAAATAAAGAATATATTTTTTTAGTAAGCTTTTACATTAACATTTTCAGTCACACGCATTACACTAAACTAAAAAACATAATTTAGGTTGCTCTTGGGTGGGACAGCCTATGTGTTTATATAATCCTAAAATAAAATATTACTATAACAATCGGACTCTCCCTCATCTGGCCTTTGCTCCAAACTCAGAGGCTCAGACGGGACTAAGGACAGCTGACACCTGTCAGTGCAGAAGTTGTGTATTATGGTCAGTAGCAAAGGGCTGTTTGTGTGTGACAGAGAGAGAGAGAGAGAGAGAGAGAGAGAGAGAGAGAGAGAGAGAGAGAGAGAGAGAGAGAGAGAGAAAGCTTGCATGCAACTTAAATGTCTGTAACCTTACACTTTCAACCCTATTGAATCTACAGGATATCGTTCCCCTTCAGAAAGCTGCAGATCTCACATCTGACAGGGCATAAATGCTACATGACTGTGCATTTCCAAAGCTCCTCTGAACTCGCTGCTACCTACATTTATTTCCCCATAACACTTGCTGCCGTGCCTTAGTATAAAAGAGCACAGATCCAGAGTCCTCCCCCTCTCATGCTTCTCTGCACATGCTCAAGGCCTGTCCTGCAGATATCGCTCAACACAGCAGCTGTGCATGGGCTTCCACGTCTACAGCAACAGACCCCAGCAACGCTGATCACAGCAAACAAACATCCGGCCAGGCACACTTTTACAGTATTATTATATAAGAAATATTATAATATTATAAGTCACACAGTAGCAAGTCAGTTACTTCCTTTCAAGAAATATCTAAGATGTCAATGTATATAAAAAATAACATGATAAACTATTAGAGGTTATCAGTGTATTACTATGAGGCTTCTATGGTGTTTTTAGGGTGCTAGGTCATAAAAACACCCCAAATCTTTTTAATATTCTGGTGCCTTGCTCAGGTCAGTCCTTTTAAGTCAATTTAAGTCTATGGAGTTTTTTTCTTTCTATCAATCATTTGGCATTTGACAATTCTGATCACTTAAAAGAATAATAGCTATCCTTTCCTCAAAAATATATATTTGTGGTATTCATGTGCACAGTACAAATAAGGTTTAATACTTGCAGAGGTGTAGAGGTTTATTAAAATCCCTAATCCTTACAAAAGCAATAGCAATAGTGATGCACTAATGTTTTATCAATTATTAGTGTGCTTAAATAATAGATTGGCTACTATACATTTCAAGTTGTCTAAATGTTATATCTAAACAAGATATTGTTTCAAAAACTAAGCAAAAATGAAGACAATGTGCACAGGTCTACATGTGGCATAGTGGTTTTCCAGCAGATCTAATTTTTTAATGAGCAATTCATTGACCTCTAAGATTCCATAAAGAAAACTCTGACATTCTACACTCCCTGAGTGACAATAGATGGAAAACATGATTACAATGAGAAAGGAGACAGAGATCATGTCTTGCTATATGGCCATTCTTTCTTGCTACATGACCAAATGCAAATTGTACTTAAATATCCAATTGTCAGCCTCGCATACAGCAAGCAGACAAAGTGATGTAGAAATTTAAATAATTAAAAAAATGTAAATGATGTAGAAATACTTTGCCCATGTTTGATCAGTTGCTAGTTGCCAATGGAATGATAATCTTGAACCTGGAGAGAGAATTAAGAAGAAACATGTTAACTTTCAGAATATCCTCTGTTTTTGAGTTATGCATATTATAAGCCACAGTGCCAACTGTAGATATGTTTATCTAAAGTCCTAATTTGCCATGTAAATAAGTTCAAAATGCATTGCGGCAGAAGCCTATACATATTTCCGTAAGATTACTTCGAGTTAAGTAACCTTCAAACCTGTTTAAACTTTTTAACCTGTTTAGCCCCATAAATAATTTCCCCCAATTCAAGCCATTTCTACTCCCTATAGGATAAAATGCAGAAGGCAAAGTCACATTTTCCACAGGATACTCGTGGCTCCACCCTCTGAACTTATACTATGCTCTCTTTCACTACATAATCAGGCAAATAAAGAACAGGGAACTTTCAGTGATGGAAAACGTTCAGTCTGCAGCTCACTGGAAATTGTATTCTCTGTTATAATGTCAACCTTATGCACAAAACACCCAGAGGAGCAGTTACTGTACAATGATAAATCATCAAATCTCTAGCTTCTTCTTAATATGTAATTAATGATTGTGCACTCTCACTCTGCAACCCTTTATAAAAGAAAAGAAAAAAGAAAGAAAGAAAGAAAAATAACAGGCACCTTTTATTAGTATTGTTTAAGGTTGTAAATGTGAGTAAGTCCAAAAATAGTAATGTCTCTCTGTCTGGTGTCAGGAATACATCAAGGTCTGAGATAGACATTCACACAGCCACACCCAACCAATAGGCTACCAAAAACTATATTTAAATCGACCAAAAATGAATGCAACCCATTCTCAGCTTATCTAATATGATGTATAAAACATTACTACTATCATAACTACTATCATAACCATAACATGTTTGGTTTATAATCCACTTTTTTACATTTTGAATCATTTTACATATGTTTATTCTATAAAATGTTATGTCTATATTACAACGTCTAAGGTGATAGTAAGAATGTGAAAGCCTCTATATGAACACTAGTTATAAAAGTGGTACCATTTGGATATGACACGCGCCTATGCTACAATATGCGCCCCGAAACACCGATATTTGCTAATATATTACGTTATAACTTTTACCTTAATCGCAGAGAGAATTTGATGGTGGTCCGTTGCCTCTTGTCAGGGGTCTTGCTGAGAAACGTTCGCGCGAGTATCAGCTGTTCTTCTCTGACGCAACGCATGCGGCGCAAATGGCTCGGATAATTTAAGGATAACCAGCTATGATGTAATGTCCACGGCTGACGTGTCGTGATACCCAGTTCTCACAAATGACGTGAAGCAAAGGATTACTACGGTGAAGACGTGAGCCGATGGTTTTCCGGTCATTAACTGCAGTGCACCCCCTGACCTAATCTGCATGCAGCATATTTGGGGATTCCTGAAGTCCTGAGTCAAGATGAACATTCGAGAAATATAAACACAGTATTTGTGAGGTTAACGGTGAACTCGCAAACTTTGCCAAATATTTTTTACGCATATAGCCTAAAAAATAATTTTAAAAAAAGATCACAAATTAATATAATCAAATGTAGGATAATTAAAGCAGCCTTATAAATTATAATTCTTCATGGCGTGAGTTGCCTCTCATGCCAGCAGTGGCATCGATGGCATGTAATTTACATAGTTTTCTTTAAATTAGCTTATTTAAAAACATAAACATAAAAGGAACATACCTGAGACATCAAGTGCTGAGCCATTGGCAATAAGTGTCAGTATATCCAAACCACTGTTACTTTTGGGATAGACCTACATAAGAGGCAGCTAAAGGACAAGTAAGCTAGTGCACATTTAATAGCCTAGTAAGCCTATAAAACTACATTATTAATTATCAGACTTCTATTTCATATTATGTGCATGCTATGATGCCCAACAACTTTAAAACTATAACTTTAAAGTTTTTCTATTTGAAGTGTAATAAGATATCCTTATTGGGGGGGGGGGGGAGAAACAAAACTATTTAAGTGCTATTAGTATACCAATTACTAAGAACTGCAATACTGCATGCGTTCTGTGGAAGAACATTACAGCCGGAGCTACTTTCATCTGTTCATGTCTATGGCGAGTCACGCAGGGACTGTGCTCCTCCGCAGTGGTTCCTACCAGACCAGTCTGAAATTGTTCCAATATAAACACTTATTATAAGGGTAGCATAATGCTTCATAGTAAGACAAAAACATGGTTTGGAAAATGGATTCATGTTGTACATTCCCATTGTATAATTTTTGTAAATGAAAAAAAGTTATGGACAGCAGCTTTAAATACTTTATGAACAAACTGGTATTTTTGTTTTGTTTTGTAAGGGTGTTAAAGCTGTAAATAATACTAAATAATAAATCTTCTCCTAAAGCAAGGACCTGCATCCAAACCTGCTTCCTGGGCCACTATATTGTGTGTGCGTGTGTGTGGATCGATTGGCTAAATGAACCAGTGAAAAAGTTATCGGGGAAACATGATGCCTGGATATGCAAACTGGCCAGTATTCATGCAGTGGCATGTTTTTTAAACTGTTTATATGAACAGATGCATTCAGATCTGCATCCAAGTACAAAGTCAAACACAATGACTTATGAGTCAACTTTAAGAGAAAAGTAGAATGCTGTTCTGATGGTATCCAATGGCTGACCATGTCTGCCTTGGCATGAGATTGGGACAGGGCTATTTCTGTCCAACCCTTTGGTCATTCCAGTAAGAGGGTGAGGAATTCAAGATCAGAACAGCATAGTAGAGCAGAACGGAGGTAGAGGGGGCCGATATGGTCACTAGTCATTTACAGTAAACTTTTCTCTCTAAAATAGCACTTTATATTATTAGAATTAGAGAAGGATTTAGGTAGGCTACTGTCAAACCCTTTTTTTAGTTATTGGTAAAACCAGATTTAATTGCAGGAATCACAAAATGTGTTATATTTATTATAGTGACGATTTCACTATAAATCATGAAGGTCACCGTCCAAGCACTGATTTCTTTGTAGACAGTAAACAGCAAGGTATGGCAAAGCTGTGCTGCCATCTAGTGTACAGAAAGTGAAGCAGACTTAAAACGTTTGTAAATTATTTAAAAGAATGTCCTGCTTCTTTCTTGTATGAAACAATGTCCTGTTTTGTTTTGTAAGTATTTGCTGAAATAGAAAGTCATCGTAACCTCACAGAAATGATACAAAAGGTTTCCATCTTTGGTTTCCAACGTGGAATTATATCCTCACCCTGCGCCTTGGCTGCAATTATGAGCACATTATGGGGCCAGTGAGAAATGCGGAAAGAAAGGCTACTTTGTTGCTAATGCCATAGAGTGGGTGGGTCAAACAATCCACTCTTGTATATATTGTTGTGAAAAATCATTTGCCCTCATTGGTGTGAAAGGAATAGATATATTTAGGCAAAGTCATTACAAAGTTTACAGACTGAAACCTTCTCTGGACACAAATTAAGGTAACGAAAAAAACATTTACTTTCTAATAAGAGACATCAAGAAGTCATTATTTTGCTGATAAAAACAATTATATATATATATATATATATATATATATATATATATATATATATATATATATATATATATATATAAATTAGAAATACCTTAGTTCAATTGTCAGTGTAAATGAATGCAAAATTAATTAAACAAATAAATAAGAAAAATACTAAAAATCCTACTTCACATAGATTTAGAAAACATTAAATAATGCAAAATATTTCTTACATAAAATTTGCAAAAAAGTTAAATGATTACAGTTGAATAGTATTTTTTTTTTTTTTTTTTTGACATACTGAGTTCTGTATGTTTAGCCTGACATGCCACATGATCGGTGCTATAAAGTAATGGTATGCAGCAGTAGATTCCTTGCAGGATTAGGAGGGATCATTAATCTCATGCTGGCAGATTACAGAAAACCACCACACAAAGAGAACGTGTGCCAGTCAACCACTGCCAAGTCATGAAGGCAGCTTTGTCTGTCCTTCTTCATAACTATCTCATGGAGCCTCAGAACAGGCTTCTATATCTAAATGAGTTCAGAAAAGGATAAGTTAGGTTATATGAGTAAAATTAGTTGTATAAACCGGTACTTCAAAGAAAAGAACCAGTCAGTTTGATTTTAATACATATTAATAAAGTAAAGGCTAAAAAGTTCAAGTGGTAAATTTATTTCAAAATCACTTGAAGGATTTAATAATTCAAAGTGGATTGATTTTGCTCATTTTTAATTCTGTAGCTAATTAATTAAAACATTTTTTTTTTGAGGCTGACAAGATATTTAGTGAGATAGCAGTGATCTTTTAATTCTTAAATTAGATATCTGTTTTTCCTTTAGGGGTTCAAAGGAAAGAAACAAAGAAAAAACATCTCAGCACTTGTGAAAACATGAAGAAATCGTGAAGACATTGTGATAAGGTAAATGGGAGTGTGTATATTATGTAAATGACTTGTCATTCTAAAGGCATTGATATTGACAAATATTTAATTTTGCGAGATGAACTAAGGATTATAAGCAAGTTACAGGCTTTTGCAGGTAAACCATTGTGTGGTGCATGAATTGTTTTAAGAAATGCACTGTACATGGTTTGCAAATCTTAAGGATGAATCAAGAAATCGACCAAAGCGACTGAGAACACTTTTAGCATTAGCCCTTTGTTATCACTTGAAATTGTTCACTTACTCACCTCTAACAGCCAATAATGCAATCGATGAGGTCTTTCCTGAGGGGCCTGTGCCGCAGGAAGCCCCTGGAACCGGAGGGAGAGGTCTCCACATTTCGTCGCTGTCTTACGACTTTGGACCTGGTGGCTTTGGGAGTGGGCAGCACTTTGGGGGCTGGAGTCTACGTGCTCTCTGGGGAGGTGGCCCGGACCCAGGCTGGGCCAAGTATTATCGTCTCTTTCCTCATTGCTGCTTTAGCTTCTATCTTTGCTGGTCTCTGCTATGCTGAGTTTGGTGCAAGGGTTCCTAAGACCGGATCTGCCTATCTGTACAGCTATGTCACTGTAGGAGAGGTGTGGGCCTTCATCACAGGTTGGAATTTGCTACTGTCCTATGTCATTGGTAAGTAGAAATTAAAGGCCAATGAATATGCAAGATAGATAGATATGCAGACAGACAGAACAACTGATCAATAGACTGGGTAAAAGGTCAAGTACTAACATCGCTTTTTTTTGGTTTAGGCACATCAAGTGTGGCGAGGGCATGGAGCGGTACATTTGATGATCTCATTGGAAATGTGATGGCTGATTTTTTCAGCAAATATGCATCCATGGGTCTGCCTGGCCTGGCAGCCTACCCAGACTTATTTGCAGCTGTTCTCATAATGATTCTCTCTGGTATCTGACTATACTATACTAATCATACACCATCTATTTCACTATTCTATATGTAGCATCTATGGTAATGGCTTAGACATTATCTTCAGCATTTTTCTTACAGCTCTTCTTGCATATGGCGTGAAAGAATCAACCACGGTCAACAAGATATTTACAAGTGTTAACATACTGGTGTTGATATTTGTCATCACTGCTGCCTTCATTAAGGGACACCTGCAGAACTGGTTTATCACAGAAGAAATCCTCCTGAATGCAACAGCAATGCATAAGTAAGAACATCCATATTTATAGTTTATTGGAATTTTCAGTATACCGGTATTTATATTTGATGCAATTTATAATCCTTTCAGTGTATAAACATTGAAAAAAATCAATCTGAACGTTATATCAATACAGTTGTGGCTGTGTTCAGAATAGTATACTAGCATACATTATACTACTGCTGCAGTAAACTGTACATACACAGTATGCACATTTTGATACACAAAAAACCTACTCCATTTGCAAAAATAAAATCTGTCACAATTTGACCTGACTGCCAAAATCTAAATGCTACACAAAATGTTTATTTTCTAGTGGGCTGGACGCCATTTGCTAAATTAAACAAGCGCTACAAATTTTGTTACATGACCTCACTGCAGAGTTGAGGTCATGTGACAAAAATGTAGCATACTACTGCTTAAAATGTAACATACTTTTTTTTAACTGTCAAACTATTAAGGCAGAAATAGTAGCATGCAAGTGCGATTCCAAATTCAGCCAAATCCTTAGGTCTTTTCTGAAATTGCTTTGCTTTGTTGGTTTTTTTTAAGAAACCTGACATCCACTGTCAATGTCACGAGTGAGTACGGAGTTGGTGGTTTTTTTCCATTTGGATTTGAAGGAACACTGGCAGGGGCAGCTACATGTTTCTATGCATTCGTTGGCTTTGACTGCATTGCAACTACAGGTAAATCTGTAATATATATTTTTTTAATATTCAAAACTTGAACAAACATTTAAGCTACCATTCAAGTCTCTTTATTTAAAATAACTGTTTTATTATTTGAATATATTTCAAAATATAATTTATTCCTGCTATGGCAAAGCTGAATTTTCAGTATCATTACTCAACCTGTTCACAAAAGAGTACAACATTTTACCTTTTCTGAGTACAAAATTACTTAAGGTACAAGTCAAGTGGCCGTCACTGGGGTGGTACCCTTAAGGTTAAATTTTTGTACTTCTAAGTAGAGGAAAATAATCGTATAATTGTACCCTAAGAATCAATTGTATACATTTAAAGGTACGTTTTGTTCCCCGAGTACCTCCGCTGTACCTTTTTTTCTGAGAGTGCATGATCCTTAAACTTTTGTGAAAACCATTCTGCACTTTTTTTTCTTCAAGATTCTTTTTTACGACGATTTTTGTTCAATTAAAATTTTCTTTGCTGAATAAAATTATTAATTTCAATGTCTTTTTTTCAAAAAAGTCTTATTGACCCCTAATATATGAACTGTAGCATATCTATTTTCATCAGCAGTCATAACTGTATGAATACTGGTTTTCTAGGCGAAGAGGTGAAGAACCCTCAGAAGTCTATACCTGTAGGTATTGTGGCCTCTCTGCTTATCTGCTTCCTGGCATACTTTGGCGTTTCGGCTGCTCTCACATTGATGGTGCCATACTACCAACTCAACATTCAAAGTCCTCTGCCTGTGGCCTTTACTGACATTGGCTGGGCTCCGGCAAAGTATGTTGTGGCGGTCGGGTCCCTGTGCGCTCTGTCAACAAGGTAAAAAAAGGTCAGAGAGAGAATTGAATCTCTATTATGTATCAGATCAGTTACAGACATTTCATTTAATCTGCAGTCTCTTGGGGTCTATGTTCCCAATGCCCCGTGTCCTGTTTGCCATGGCCAGAGATGGACTCATGTTCAAATCGCTATATAAAGTCAGCTTACGGCAGAGTCCAGTGGTGGCCACACTATCCTCTGGAACTGTGGCAGGTAAGTGGGCTGGAAAAAACGTATCTACAAATCGGATCTCTTAATTCAGCCTTCTTTTTCATCTCTCTCACACTAAGCCAAATCATAAGATTATGAGATGAATAGTAAATAGACTGCAGCTTTTGTTTAAAACACAAAAGCCCTGGTAATCATGTGCTCTGCTTTATTCCAGCAATAATGGCTCTTTTATTTGACCTGAAGGCATTGGTTGATATGATGTCGATTGGAACACTCTTCTCCTACACACTTGTGGCTATTTGTATTCTCATACTAAGGTTGTATTCCCAGCTCCACACTTCCCTTCTAGCACCATGATGCAAATCTTTGAAGTTAAAAATGTTTTCTTTCAAAGGTATCAAGAGACAGCTTCAGAGGAAGATGATTTGCGCACACCCACAACCTCCATGTTTGGGTTTTTAAAACCCCCTGCGTACCCTACCAAAGAAACTTCAAACAATGTCACAACCTGCACAGTTTTTCTTGGTGTGTAGAAAACCACAACATATTGAAATTATACATAAATTACACAAAAATATGTCCATATACAGTAAGCAGTGAGCAAATTGATTTTTGATCTTTGCTGTTGCAGTTGTGTTGGTGATTATTCTGTCACTGCTGATGAGCAAATCTATCAGATCTTTGTTGTTGCTGGAGATCTGGAGTGTTGTGAGTGTATGTGTGATCCTGGTCATAATATTCCTCACAGTCTTCATTATTTGGAGGCAACCCCAGAACCCAACCAAAGCCTCCTTCATGGTAAGCACAGGACTTTCTGAAGCAAAATCTTTATCATGCAAATACTATAAAAAAAACGTTATAATGTAATTTAATATAATGTAATCTTATATAGAAGCACCTGATTTATGAAAATATTTTATAAAAAATAAAATACAAATCTCATATTTAATGACCACAGGTACCGTTCTTGCCTTTACTCCCTGTGGTGAGTGTGTTCATTAACATTTACTTGATGGTTCAACTGGGAGGAGACACCTGGGTTCGCTATGCTGTGTGGATGGTTGGGGGTATGTGATGCCAAATATGAAATGCTGTTGAAAGTCAAACCTAAATTTATGGTTTAAAATGGGTTTCTATCTTTTTTGTGCAGGATTCCTCATATACTTTGGATATGGAGTGAGGAACAGCGTCCAGAGGCAAAGGTTACTCTGCAGTCAGGTCACCATTGAAACCATTGAAACCAAATCTGATAAAGATGGACCAAAATAAATGTATAAACCACAAGAAGTCTGGATATGCACCTGTCATATCCGTAATTAGATGCCAGTTCAGCAAGAAGTTCTTTCTATGTTTCTTTCCTTTTCTTCTCTTTTTACTAGCTCTTTCAATGTATTTGCAGTGAAATAACCACTGCCTTTTTATACTTTTGATAATAAATGAATAAATAAATAAATAATAATGCTGAATCTTCAAGTTGACTGAGATATTTTATTAAATTATACACCACCGTTCAAAAGTTTGGATTTTTTAATGCAATTAAAAAAAGTCTCTTATGCTCACCAAGGCTGCATTTATTTGATCAAAAATACAGTAAAAAGAGAAACATTGTGAAATATTATTTCAATTTAAAATTCTATCTGTTTTCTCTTTTAAAATATTTTGATGATGGAAAACTGAATTTTCAGCAGCCATTACTGTCATGGATTGGTAAAATGAAGGTGATTTATAATGCAGTGTAACTTCATTAAATAAAACAAAAGAGTACAAAACCCAATATGAAGATAATCCAAGAAGCATAACAGTGTGCATGAAACACAAACACCACAATGAACTGAAGAAACTGAGAGCATTAGCCTACACATAGCCTAGAAATCTAGACGCACCATAGCGGCAGCAAATCTAATCTGCCTGCGAGTGTCGTCTAGCAACTCTCAATACCCTTCTGAGCTGTAATCGCCAAACTCTTGCCGGGCCAATCACATCGTGTATAGAGTCGGTGGGCGGGGCCATAGTGACGACGGCCGAGTTGCGTTTGGGTGCTTCTAGTAAACATAGAAACTGGTGAACGGCGGTCTTTCGAATCAGCTTTGACCACGACTCTGGAAGACTTGGAGTTAAGCTTTTCTCTGAGAAAAGAACAAAGAACGGCACTGAAGTCATTCTTAAGAAGGGAAGATGTGTTCGGAGTTTTGCCGACCAGATACAGCGAATGTTTAATCTTAACCTTCGTTGCCCTGGTTGGTTGTAGCGCTATCCTATCGCGTGCAGAGGGAGTTTGAAAGACAACCGTTTATCCCGCCCCTCTGATTGAGCTGTCAATGGTGAGTTTTTTAGACCAAACATTTTGATGTGGGTCTGGCTTGTCAGGCAAGCCTACACAGAGAACTAATGATAAAATTAGGAAGAGGTGTGGGTAAATCAATGAAACTGATTAGGCTAATCATGACAACATTAAATGAAAACCGTCTAATGTTGCCACATCAGGGCTGCCTCCGAATCCAAATATGATGACTCGTGAATCGTACCCATAAGATTGATGCTGCGTTCCAGTTCGTTTTTATCATGCCCTTCACTCGCAAACTTCCCTCCGTCTCGTTCACTCGGATGTGCGTCATTGCTTACGTTGCATGAGTGCCCAGTACTGGCGGAAACTTTGCAATGAACTGAACTGGAACGCCCTAAGCACTTGATCACTTGGAATCCACTACCGAGTTGATTTATTATTAGTGTATGTTTATATGTTGAACTTTAATCTCGTCCAAATAGACGCTTTATTAAACAGTACATAAAGTATTGGATGAAAATATCATTTGAAACATCTGTGTATTTGAGTAATATTGCATTTATTTAACTTCAGCTGTGATAAAGTTTGCAAACGCAGTGCAAGCGTCACCACGGGAAGCAGAAAATGTCCGACTTCATGTCTCCGTTTGCAGTTCCTCCCTATGGAAGGCCAACAGGGCCACAACGTGTGAAACTGACGTGTTAACATGTAATGTTTACATGTCAGTTTCACACGTCGTGGCCCTGTTGGCCTTCCATACCTCCCCGCCTGCACTTGGCTTCTCTCGCCGATCGCATGCATCCAGCAGCACCCGATGTCGAACACACCTAGTGTTTCGTTGCGCAATGACGTATGAAGCGCAGGACCGGTTGCTGAGCCTGGTGTCTATAAAAGGTTTTCTTTGACTAGCAAGGAAGTATTCAGCTCTGAAACTTAAAGGATATTCTTATTTTACCATGACCTTTTATATATCAAAAGCTCAAGGGAAAGTTGATTTCTCAATTAATCACCCCTTTAAATCACGCTGATACCAAACAATTGATCAGTATGTTTTTCATCATGATTTTAACATTGACAGGTTTTGTTTTTGTATTTGGTTTTTGCATGTAACAAAATGTAGGCATGGCAAACAATTTGGGAGATTTCATCCTCTTCTCATTCAAGCTGTACTTGCATAACTAGAAAATAGCTCTTCAGAGGAGTTTCTGATTGAACTGATACCCTTAAGGGACTTTAATCTCGCTTTCAACTCTGAGGGCACAAAAGAACAATAGTACCATTCACAAAATCCTACCTGTGGCATACTAATCAGATTATTAAATCAAACAGAAAAGCTCAGAAAACTGGTTCATTCTGCAGCAAAGGCAATGAGTTTATAGGTTGATAGTATGTTATGTAATTTGTAGTGAAATTGCATTTATGCTCCAGATAAAATACCAATTCACAATATGTGTGGGTCCATTTTAAGTTTACCATGCGTTATTACAAGTTACCATGTAGTTGTGACAGATATTTTCACAGCTAGCAAACCTTAGACTGGTGACTGGTGAGTTTTTACAGCTAAATAAACATTGTCTGCTTTTTCAGTTGGATGGCCAGTTCTCCTCAGCCCCTGATTGGTAGAATGAACACAGAAAGGATCCACTGAGTGTAACCAGAGGAATTTAGGGTGTTCGTGTGACTCTCATAAACATTGACCCCTTACTCTACACACTTGGTCTTCCTCTACCGCTAACTTTCTGGTTTTCCATCCTCTGCATGTATGCTCAAGATCTGGGAACATATACCAGAGTGAACTGAACTAGCTTGTTTGTGGTCGCAGTGTGTGAATATTCTCCGCCATGATGTGGAGGGTGGTGCCATTTGCTTTTCTTGTTTCTCTTTTGATCATTCAGTTTGGTAAGTATTTTACCTCTTAAGAAGCCACATTGTATATTAAGTAGATGTAACTTAGTAACAAATGGAGATGAAGAAAAACATTGAACTATGTACAAAGCAGCTATTAAAGCAATGCATGTAAAACATTTATATAAAATTTTATATGCATAAATGCGACCATTTTGTTGGTGCACTCAGTTTTACCTGTTTAAAATGTACATGAGAAATGTTTAAAATCATGTACACATGGAATAATTTATACTAACAGACATTCTACAAATAAGTAACTTTTAAACTACATGTCAACTTCCAGTCATATACACTGATCAGGCATAACATTATGACCACTGATAAGTGAAAAACACTGATTATCTCTTCATCGCGGCACCTGTTAGTGGGTGGGATAATTAGTTAGCAAGTGAACATTTTTGTCCTCAAAGTTGATGTGTTAGAATCAGGAAAAATGGACAAGCATAAGGATTTGAGCAAGTTTGACAAGTTTGGCCAAATTGTGATGGCTAGACAACTGGGTCAGATCATCTACAAAACTGCAGCTCCTGTGGGGTGTTCCTGGTCTGCAGTGGTCAGTATCTTTTAAAAGTAGACAAAGGAAGGAACAGAGGTGAACTGGTGACAGGGTCATCATGGTTGGCCACGGCTCACTGATGGGAAGCGAAGGCTGGCTACTGTAGCTCAAATTGCTAAAGAAGTTAATGCCGGTTCTCATAAAAGGTGTGAGAATACACAGTGCATCACAGTTGCATACGGGGCTGCATAGCTGCTGACCTTTCTGGGTGCCCATGCTGACCCCTGTCCACCACCAAAAACACCAACAGTGGGCACGTGAGCTTCAGAACTGGACCACGGAGCAATGGAAGAAGGTGGCCTGGTCTGGTGCATCACGTTTTCTTTTACATCATGTGGATGGACCGGTATGTGTTCGTCGCTTACCCGGGAAACACATGGCACCAAGATGCACTATGGGAAAAAGGCAAGCTGGCGAAGGCAGTGTGCCACTTTGGGCAAAGTGCTGCTGGGAAACTTTGGGTCCTGCCATCCATGTGGATGCTACTTTGACCCTCTCATGTACTCCCTGGTGGCTGTGGCCTCTTTCAGCAGGATAATGCACCCTGCAATTTTTTTTTTATTAAAAATGGTTTGAGGAGCACAACGAGTTTGAGGTGTTGATTTGGCCTCAATTGACCCAGATCTCAATTCAATCGAGCATCTGTGGGATGTAATCCATGGAGGCCCACACCTTGCAACTTACAGGATTTAAAGGATCTGCTGCTAACATCTTGGTGCCAGATACCACAGCACACCTTCAGAGGTCTGGAGTCCATGCCTCAATGGTTCAGGGCTGTTTTTGCAGCAAAAGGGGGACCAACACAATATAATGTCATGTCAAATCGGTATAAGTAGGCCTACATATCAACTTACTCTACTTACTAACCCCTAACCTTAACCTAACAGTCCTTTAATACTCTAAAAGTTAGCTGACATGTAGTTGCAAATACATTTTTGTTAGTTGTCAAGTATTTTGAATTAAATGTAAAACTTACATTATACATGTAAATCTTATAATATATCTATAATAAATCTTCAAGAGTATAAAAATATGAACAGATATCAATTTTGACAGTGGTTTAGAATGGTTTTTCACATGAAAAACAGGCATGTGCCAAAAGGCTGAATCTGACCCGAAGACCAAAGCTGAGAAGAGAGCCAATGGGAATTCCAAGGCTGTGAAGGGGCCAGGAAAGGCATTCTCTTCCAAACCTAAAGTGAAACCCACCCCTGAGAGCTCTAAAGAAGCCCAGACATACCTCACCCAGGTGGTAAACAAGGGAAGGTTCCAGAAAGTGGGAGATACGCTGACTGTCCGAGCAGGTGATGCGTTACAGCTGAGGTGTAAAGGAAATCCTGTCCAATGGGCTGTTCCTGCATATCTGGAAGAGGATGATGAAGGACGACTCAGGTATGAGCTCAGCAAACAGTGACATTTAATCTGCGATCACATACGATTGTGTTAGTTTAATCAATTGAGGTTTTCTTTTGTCTGTATTTTTAGTAAGGTCCAACATGAACGTTACGGCACACTCATTTTGGCAAATACAACAGCAGCAGATACAGGGGAGTACACCTGCTATCCCATGTACTGCGAGGATAAAGACTGCAGGAAACAATATGACAAAGCCATCAAAGTCTTCATCTTTTTCTCTGGTAATTTGGGATGAAGTGTGCAAATTATACAAGAAATCTATAGGTTTTGATCTATTGAGGTGTGCCTCCCACAAACCCAAACTGAGTTTTGGCATGTTCAGATTTTAAAAGTCATGTAGTGTATTCCAGCTTTTAGTAGCATACAACTACATAGATGCATGTTAAATATTTTATTTTGCCTGTGGAATACTTGGTTCTGATTGGTTAATATTCAGAGGTCAGATTTAATAATTTTCTCCCCTGTCAATAGCAATGTTGTATATCAGAGAAATCTTCTGGTTTAACTGGTCATACAAATGCAACTGAAACCATCTTATATCTCAGTTATCAATAATAGTAAAAAAAAAAATACCCTATAGGAATTAAAAATGAACATTACTGTAATATTGTTGCAGTGTCTGCCTTATTTCTTTTATACATTTCAATACACTATGTTTTTCTTAGTGGAAGCTTTAGGATAAAACTATGAAATAATACAATCCTAAAATAACAAATACATTACATTTTTAAATATTTTTTTATTGTTTTGCTTATTTTAGTACTTCAAACTAAAAAAGAAGAAAAAGAAAGTCAAGTTAATGTTTATTTTATTTGAAGTTAAGAAACTTTTGATCCTGATTATTTTGTAATATAACTATTTCCTTCTTTATATGCATACTTTCACAGTTTGCTCAAGAGTCCAATTTAAGCACAATTTTCCTTTGGTATTTCTCTCTTAGACCCTCAGGAGTTGTTTGTACCTTCCTCTGATTATTATGAGGCTATTCAGCTTCGCACTAACTGGCCCACCGTCCTGCCCTGTCAAGTGACTTCTCCATTAGCAAAGGTGACTTTACACCGGGAATTTCCTCCAATGGAGGTGAAGGTGGATGGACGAGAGATCTCCTTTGACGTCAAGAAGGGCTTCACCATCCACAGGCCGAAACAGTATCACGCTGGTTCTCTTTACTGTGTGGCAAGCCTGATGAACCTTCGCCAGAGCTCAACCAAGTACATGCTCATCTATGTCAACTGTGAGATTTTTTTTTAATGCAGTAAAAAACACTGTGAAACTTTTCATTTTGTGACCATATTAATCAGACTGCAGAAATGATTTCAGAATGCATATATACCCTGGCAGATCCATCCGCCCCTCCGTCTCCTGCGATCCAGACCTCCTCAGACTCTGTGGCAGTGGGACAGAATCTCCAGGTGACATGCACTGTGGTGGGGGAGCAAGACGTGGTGGTGGATTTTACCTGGGAATATCCTGGACAAAAGGTTAGACCAGAGGGTATACAAAAGTACACACAGCCCCACAATATTTTAAAAAAAAAAGTGTATTTACAAAAACAGTATAAAAAAAAACATTAACCATAATGCCTTTTATTATCAGAAAAAAAAATATTGAAATGGAAATATACATCTAATTTTCAGGGCAAAATATAACAGTATAGCAGATGTTACTTTCATAACATGCAAATATCAGTTGTCACTATCTCCCAATAATAAGTCTTAAGATGATATTTAAATGCATAGTGGGGGCAAAACATATAATGCAATGCAAAACAATTATGACTGAGATGTACAAAACCTTCCTCAAAACACTGATGCACATTATTTTTTAATGCTTACATTTTAACATGATAAAGTATACACAATCAAGTAAATTTCATCCTTTAATGTGTTCACGTTGAAATATTACTAACAATATAAAAGTTATTCTTATGTTTACCTGAAGTGGGATGTCTTCAGAATTATACTAAAAGGCCTTTTTAAAATAAGAATAAAAAGTATAGACTGATAAAATGACAGAAGGCAATAGTAGATATGTTCAACATGTTTTTCATCATGTCGACTTTTGTTGATAATTTAGAGACTTAAATCCTTAAATATAGAGCATTAAATACGACACAGCAAACTTTCTAGATTAAATTAAAAATCGAATATTTATTTTCCATTCAGATTGGGCGCCCAATGTACACCCAGGACAGTGTGCAGACAGTGCAGGTGGATGGGCAGAACCGACAGCGAACACAGACGGTTCTGCTGGTGGATGAGGTCAGAGAGGTTGACCAAGGAACATACACCTGCACAGCTCAGAACCTAGAGGGTTCAAGGTCTGCATCTACCTCTGTCAAAGTGCAGTCAGCACGAGCCAACACCAAGCCAAAGAAACCATGAAGTCCGTCAAAGAAGTCCCACAGAAACCTGAAAACCTGGATCATGCCAGTCAGATACTCTCATCATAAGAGGCGCTACTAAATGGCTGTGAAATAAGAAAGATCCTCACAGAACACAAACCAAATGCAACAGAGCAAATCAGTAATCGTGCACTACCGTTGTTTCATTGACCCTGCGGCAAGAAAGCAAAGTGGATTGTATATGCTGGCATAAAGGCATAAACAAAAAAGAGGGTTTAGTCTTTTTAGATTCTACATTTAACTATATATATTTTTACACATTTTCAGTATTGTGCTATTTTAAATCCTGTACCTACACATGTTTTTATACTATGAAAATAAAACAGTATATTAATGCCAGCTTCTGTGTTCTTTATAAACGATTACTGTTTTTAAAACGTTATAAAGCCATTCTCACTGAATCCCAAACATACCACAGCTTTAACATTACCAGCAGAGGGCGACATTTGTGATGTTGAAAACAGGACAGACAGATGCTGAATCCACAAAGCAATGTGCTCAAATCACAACAACCACTGGCATTACAGCCCTTTAAACAACCAAGTATTGATATTCATGTGTTAGGAAGCCATTGGTTATACATATATTCGTATATAGGTGCACAGCCATGTAACAATAAATTGTAAATTGAAGTTGCTGAATTTCAATAAGAAGTCTACAGGCAAGTTTATTTGTATAGCACATTTCATACCCAATGGCAATTCAAAGTAGCCTAGAAATCTAGACGCACCCTAGCGGCAGGAAATTTAATCTGCCCGCGAGTGTCGTCTAGCAACTCTCCCTTCTGAGCTGTATTCCCCTAACTCTTGCCAGGCCAATCACATCGTGCATAGAGTCGGTGAGCGGGGCCATAATGACGACGGCCGAGTTGCGTTTGTGTGCTTCTAGTAAACACAGAAACTGGCGAATGGCGGCCTTTCGAATCAGCTCTGAAGGCGACTCTGGAAGACTTGGAGTTAAGCTTTTCTCTGAGAAAAGAACGGCACTGAAGTCATTCTTAAGAAGGGAAGATGTGTTCGTTTTGCTGACCAGATACGGCGAATGTTTGTTTAATCTATCAACAAGCTCTGTTTCACCTTCGTTGCCCTGGTTGGTGGTAGCGCTATCCTATCGCGTGCAGTGGGAGTTTGAAAGACAACCGTTTATCCCGCCCCTCTGATTGAGCTGTCAATGGTGAGTTTCCAGACCAAACATCTTGATGTGGGTCTGGCTTGTCAGGCTAAATTCAAAGTGCTTTACATAAAAAATTAAATTAAAATAGTGGTAGCATAATGAGAAAAAAGAATACCATGTGTACGAATTGAAAAAATAAAAACAAGGATAATTAAAACAGCTGTAAAGATAATTTTTTAAAAAAAAGGTCAGACACACAACAGTGGTCTGAAATAAAAATAAAACATTCTTCAGTTTACAGTCTACATACATCTCACCTCTCGGAATAAATACAAAGAATAAGTTATATTTAAAGATATTAAAATAGAAACAGCTGGTAATAATATTTCACAATATTGCTGTTTTACTGCATTTTTTCTCAAATAAATAAAGCCTTGCATTGTCAGCAAGCATATAAATACTTAACTATTTCAAACTTTTGACTGGAAGTGTACGTAGTTTTAATCATCAAATAGTTAGTCGCAACAAACCAAATTCTCCACAAGCTGATTTCCTTTCACTCATTTGCTGTTCCTTATAAATGAAAGCATTCAGGATGTCTCTCTTCTATCCTCAAAGGGCAGGAAGTATAGTGTGTGCACTCAGGTGTGTGCCCAGAGGCTAGAGTCATCAGAGAGTGAGTGGAGAGGAGCGGTAATGACAGGCTGCTGTTTTACTCAGTAGAACAAAGTCTGGAGGCCAAATATGAGTCTGTGTCTAGATGCATCTGATTTTGTAAGAGTTCTGTGAATAATTATGACAACCATGCAGATACACCTCTTTGATCATGTCTATACTGTTCGTTCCCATTGGAAGTCCATTATTTATAGATAATGCAGTTTTAGGTCTCATTTGTGCTCCAAATTACATATCCAAATAAACTGCGGAAATGAAGGACACTTCACCATATTAGGTCTACTATACCTTTTTATACTTCTAGAATTTATACTATTCATAACTTTGGGGTCAGTAAGATTTCAGTTTATTAATTTATTAAATTACTAGGCCTACTTTTATTCAGCAATCAGCAAGGACGCCTGCTGTGAACTTTTTATTCATCAAAGGATCCTGAAAAACATGTAAAATGGTTACCACAAAAATATTAAGCAGCACAACTGTTTTCTTTCAGAAAAAAGGATTTCTAAAGAATCATGTGACACTGAAGACGTGTGATGTAGTGATGGAGTAATGAGGCTGAAAAATCAGCTTAGTCATCACAGGAATAAATTACATTTTAAAATGTATTGAAATATGAATTGATTACAGTTATACTGTATTATAACAATAATATTTAATTAGGCCTATGTTATTGTTTTACAGTATTTTTGATCAAATAAATGCAGCTAAGCATATCATAAAAATTTAAAAACATTAAAAAAATCTTACTAATTTTTCTTTTTTAAATGGACTATCAGTGTAACAAAAACTGTAACAATTCCGTTTTCAGACCGTACAATGCAAATGCCAAAAAGAAATTGAAACATGACTTGTTTTTCAAATTACATCATAAATACATAGATATTTGCCATTTTCTCCCTTTTTTGTTCCAATTTTACTTTTGCTAAATTATTACTTTAATCAAATCACTTTTGTTTATTTAAATATTTAAAAAAATATTTAAAATAATCCCAGCAAAATAATTATAAATATTTTATTAATAGGAGATTTGTACATCTGAAACTTTTATACTTCTTTATGTCATATTAATAATAGAGTGCAGACCTGCCATTTTTTTAAATTATGACTTTAGAAACAATCATTTGAATAAATTAAATAGAACCGATTTTTTTATTATTGGTTAGGCTATAATGTATAACTGTAATTAATTAATTTAAAACGTAATTTATTCCAGTGATGGCAAAGTTGAATTTTCAGCATCATTCCGCCAGTCTTCTAGGGTCAAAGAGGTAAGCCATCCAGCAGTTCCTTTATGTAATCGACAGGTGTCGCTGTAGAGTCGCTTTGATAAATGACAAGTGTGGATCAGTTCAAATCTCAGAGAGGGAAACCGAAGCGCAACATTAGGTTGTGCAAGACTCCGAGATCAGATCATCTCCGCCGCGTCTCTACAGGTCGCGATCGGCGAAGAGGAATATCTCTCTATTGTTTTCTTCTGAAGCAATCTAAACAAATCTCTAACGATCCAGACGTCAGTCTCGCGTTTATCTTGTGACTGAGCGCGAGCAATAATGGTGAGTCTGACTTTAGAGTCCGTTTGCACTTGCTGCAGTATCTCTATAGGCTTATAGACCGCCACATTATAGTCTGTTTGCAAATCGCTGATCTGTATTATATATACATTGGCCTGTATGTGTATACATGTGATCGGAGTTTACATGTGTCTTTCAGTTTGTTACACTGAGGAGCTGCAAAAGAATTTCACATACATGCGTAGCCTATGTAAAACATGTAGGCTAATAGTAGTATAGACAGCACCAGAAAATGCTTTCATTACTTCTGGAGCTGCAAGTTTGTAAAAAAATAAATATAAATTTCTCTCCATGCACTTTTAAACAAATGCATGAATCAATGCATCTCATATCTGCTTAAAATAAACATTTACTTTTATTTTTTTAGTCATGGTTGCATGTTGTTATCTTCTCAAATATTGTATGCTTACAGATTGTGCACTCTTGATTGAATAACAATTGCAATGCATTCCTAGCAGGTCAGTTCCATTAGAGTAAGGTCACTAGGAAGTTCTCAGCACTTAATAGCTTGCCACAAACCATAAAAAGGCCATTTGCATAGCTGAAGTGCAGACTGCCCGATCCTGTCATCTGCCTTGGTGGTCACATAGCTCTCAGACCCCCATCGCACTCTCTCTGTAGCGTGTACATGTATTTTGCGGGTGACTGTTTTGAAATGTTTGGGTGGGAGCCCTTACTCTAGACTCCAGCTCTGCTTTTGATGCCCTGAATTTAGGGACAAAAGGGAACAGAGTAGCGTTCTTCTCTGCTAGGCAGTAACCTTGGAAACCAGGGGCTATAATAGGACCCCTGACCTATGGAGTCACGGCCCATTGTGGGAGTGGCTCTCAAGTGGAGCTGGTCAGAGGGCGTGAAGCTCCTCAGCGGGTCTCAAATCTCCTTTCAGCTGCAGAATGTACAAACGGGGTGTCTAACGACAAAGCTGCACTTAGGTTGGCTTTTAGACAAGGCAGTTGGACGGCTGTCAATGGATTGCTTCTTGTGCAATTCGCTAAATGTTGTCTGTGCACATGCAAAAAAAGCAACCTAAAGAAGCAAATGGGTTAAGTATTTATTTTTAGGGTTTTCAGCTGTTCTGATTTTGCAGGCAACATAGCCTACATGACAGCTGTCAAGCTCACGACCAGGCAAAGGCACAAACTGTCATACCATCCTTGACCTGCACTACTATATATATTATTGTTAAGTAACTGCTCTGCTATTCTGGGCAAGACATAATAACATTAGCTCAACCAATGGTGTGAATTTGGGGTGGCACTACCTGTCTGACATAATCTAAGCCAGGAGGAGTGTTTGAAACGTGTTTGAAAACAGCAATTATTTTTCTTCTTCAAATCTTCTGGATGAAACAAATTAAGCAGCTCAACTGTTTCCAACATTGATAATAATAATAATAATAATAAATGTTTCTTAAGCATCAAATATGAATGGTTTTCTAAAAAATCATGTGACATTTAGAGGTAGGTAAATTCGGCCCAAATGCAATTAAACAATATCCGACCTGCCTGTCAACATATGTATTTTCATACCTCTGCGTACTCTGCTCGTGCAGACATCACACGTCTTCAGTGTGTTCTGTAAAGCTATATGCAGAGTTGTTGTAGACAGACAGTCAAAGAGCACCACAAACAAACAGCAGCCACTACCTGAACCAAAACAACAAGCTTATTCTGTTCAGGCTATGTCGTATTCAAGGGATGTCCAACAGAGGCCACTATGTTCTATCTAGATAGTAGTGGGAAGTTCGTATCATTTTACTGAACGAATACACAAATCTATTTCTGCAACAACCCGTTGTTCTCGAGTTATATTAAAGATTTGTTTAAAATGAACAAATCGTTCATGAACGACACATCACCGGTTCCCGAGTGTATAGCTCCAACACCTTCCTGGAAGTTTATGCCTAATAAGACCTTTGCTGTGTTTGAAATCACCGCCATACCCTCATTCACTATTCCCTACAGTAGTCCACTAATATGGTCCACTTGAAGGAGTGAATGAAAACGAGTGAGTGAATTCGGACACCGAGGGCATCAGAAGAGCTGCCACTTTTGCATAGTTTTGCATTCCTGTTTAAAGTTGCAGTCCATAAGTTTTACCTCTTTGTCGCCATCTCTGTTTAAATCGCTACTATTTGCAGTTATCTTTTTGTGGGTTGTGCATCGGCATGGCTCCTCAGCGCGTAAGAATCTAATGTTTTGAGGTGGATGTGTGGGTTGTCTATCAACGCACCAGTTGTCAATGATGATTGTCAGTTTGAACTTTCTGGATTACAAGCTGCCATCAAAATTACAAGTTTAATGACATACCAGCTGCTGTAAGAAGAGGCCACAAGCGATCCGGACATGACTAAAAATGGCTGTCCTCTCATATTGTGCCCTATTTATGGGTATAGGGAGTGATTTCGGACACAGCTCTTGATTAGCGGATACAGGTGTGTTTAATTGGGGTAATTACTAGATGGCAACCTGTGTTCTAGCTATTCACATCCTCAGAGACATATTTTTGCATTTCTTTGTCAACATTATTAACACTGAAATGAATCTGAAGCAGTCAGCCACGCTTTGAGACGTGGGGTAATTTAATGGCATCTCTCGTGTGACACTTTGCAGAATCTGCTGTGTGCCTGCAGTGCTTTCAAAGCTAGCTCGCTATTGCTTGCCTCTCTAAAATTGCCTATCCAGCCTTTAAAGACTGGAGTAATGCCTGATGATTTGGCTTTGCATCACATGAATAAATGACATTTATTTTATTATTTTATTTACATAGAAAACAGTTATTTTAAATATTAATAATATTACACAGTATTACTGTTTTTACTTTATTTATGATCAAATAAATGGAGCCTTGGTCAGCAAAGAAAGTTCTTGGAAAAAAATCTTACTGACCCCAAACGTTTGCATAACTAACAAACCAACAAGTGAGTAATACCAATTTGGCGTAAGCATTAGGAGAGCAGGTGTGCGGCAAGGAAGGTATCATTCAACATTGTCAGAAACTACACCTTTAATGCTGGTCCTGCAGGGCTTTGGCTCAGCAACTAAACCATGCATTAGCATGCAACTGTTTATGCTTCCTGTAGCCCTATATTTTTTTTTATAGGCCACCTAATACCTACCTTGCATAACTGAAACCTTTAAACCTTTTCGTTCCGTTCCGTTTCTTTAAACCTAAGTCAATAGCATTGTTGGGAAATAACTAACTAAAAAAAGTAGCAACAGTTGACAGTAGTTTATCTATTTTCAAAATACTGTAGCTTATCCCGTAACAAGCTACTTATGGTGTAATGCAGTGTTTTTGCCACACTTCTCCATAGAGATTTGAATTAGTGAATCATTTTTGAATTTCTTACATGAGTCGCACAAATGAATGTTTATATAATTCAGGTTGCTCATAACCACATATTGTAGATACCTCCATCCACTGGACCTTAGAAAGGACATTGGGTTTATATCATAGCTGGACCCTGCGCTAATCATGGTTGTAATAATCCTGCTGAGTTTTTCTTCCTCTTCACCTCTGCTTGCTAGTCCGCTACAGGGGCTCATCTAACACTGTGTAGAAAGTCGGATTAGTCAGCTTTCTTTCTCAGGACATCACACACGCTCACACTCACCATTGAGATTCTCCTTTTGCCTTTAGATCCTTTTATCCGTTGAGAGAAACGTCTGTCGTTGTAATTAAAGATTTGTGGCTTTGGAGAACAAATAGAAGATCTGATCCTGCAACATTACCGTTGATGCAAAATGACAAGGACATAATTTAAATGTAGCTACTCTATTTTATTATCCTGCTTGGCCAAAAGTCAATCTGGACTATGTCCGTCTTCAAGCACATATGTCCTTGCTTAGTGCTGATTCTTCTGATATCATACTAAACAAACCAAGTGCCGATTGTGCTCTTGCAAAGTAGTTCCACAACAATCTTATGGTCCACTGACAGTGCAAAACATTGCCTTTAGTGGCACTATCATGTCTATTGTGTAAAATAGTTTTGACAGCCAATGTTTACTGTACACCAGGTTTCAGTTTGTGTATGTGGGTCTATTGTGTATTTAGAAAGGAGAACAGTGGTAGTTTGTTGGATTGACATAATTATGTAGGCTAAAATGGCTCTAGGGTGCTAACACAAAGGCTGTTTTGATTTGGCTTATTTTCGCTCCCTATAAAACAATTACTTAAAGGAGCTGTATGTAAGAAATGTATTTCAATTAATCATAAAATGACCCTGATGTGTCACTAGACATTAAGAAATCATGTTCATTTCAAATACTTATATCACTGACAACAGTAGTCCGGCCATTGTCATTTAAAAGTTGTTGTTGCAGCCCTCAACTGATGTTGATGTTGACATGTGTTTTGGCCTGAAGCTCCACCATCCATCACCTATCTACCAATCACAAAGTCAGTAGTGTTTTGGCATCTGGGTTGCCATAAAACAGTACACAAATAGTCAAAGGTCTTCCTTCATACAAAATGAAATTTACATTATATTATGTACATATTAGTTCTCACAAAATGTATTTGTCTATTATTTATTTACATTTGTATTATGTTATATGATGCCAAGTAGAAATATTAGGCTTACATTCTATGTGACAAAACGTCGTTAATCACACTTATTTGTATTACAGTAAATTGTCAGCACAAAATTAATGATCGTGACACACCTCAATAAAACCTGGAAAATACTTTAGCTGTCAATATATTAAAATGACTTAAAAAAATACAAATATATTAAATTCCAGATTTTTTTGTTACCTTATACCTTTAACCCTAGGTCACACCAGGTGAACTTTAATCTGCAATTAGTGTGCTACATGTTGTTTCTGATGAAATGTCTGTATTAATGAGGAAGTAAATAATAATTTATCCGACCCTTACTGTTTATTTCCTCTCCATCAAACTTCCAGCAAATCATAAACAACAGAAACGACATCAGGGTAATATCGATTTACAGCACTTTGTTTCCATCACTGGAATATTTTTCACATCGTTCAACCGGTTGTAATATAAAACTACCAGGAAATTAGTTTGCCGTTTTTCTCTCAAGGTATGTTGGACTGCAATATATGAGTAGTTATTGTTTCTTTTATAGCTGTCTAATGGCTGCTCTCCAAAAATGTACAGGGTTGTGTACTTTTTATGAACATGCTTCTAGTATAGTGTAGTGCTTGTTTGGGTTTGGACTGGAGTCTGTTTTTCTACTTGGTTTGTAGATCATTTTCATAGTATAAGGTTACATTTTCTTCTAAGTATCTCAGAATTTTGGTTTCATGATGGACATATGTTGAGGAAACAGGTCTATTGTCTCTCATCAGGAGTCTCCGAGATAGATAACGGAGAGCAAGCTTAGACTTGTCTACCTTACCACATTACACATCCTCATCCTCCCTCTGCTCTCTTTCTGCTTTTTCATTCGGTACTCCTCCTCCTCTGTCATCTTGGGAAGGCCTTCTCCTGCCATCCCCGGCAATGGTTGAATTTATGGAATCTTTTAGACTGACAACCCTGGAGGGGAGGGAATATGCAACACTTTATTTAAGAAACATGACTGGGGCACAGTAGCGTTCACGAATTATAAAGTCTACTTTGTCCTTCAGCAACTATTTATTTTTCTGTTTGATCTTTCTGCCAGCCTGCCAGTGAAATAACCCTCATGTAAATATGGCCTTTCCAAAAAATCTCCCTCCCAGAAAGAATATGTTTGTCTAGTTGATCCTTGGCCAAGAGTGACGTACTGTACTTTGGTTAAAGTGTATCATAAAAGTCAGCTGAGGTGATTCATTCTAGAGGTGAGATTGGCCCTTTCTGTCACCTGTAACAAATTCCCTCATTGTCATGTGAAGAGATCGTCTGATTGTGTATCTATCGACCGATACCAAATAGTTTTTCATTTGAAGAGTGAAGAATATATTTAACAATAGCTGTTATGTAGAATCAAATTAATACATAACAGTTACTGATACAGAAGTATATAATAATTAATGTGTCTCATGTGGGTAGCACAAGAAACGTTCTCATGTAGAACAAGCCCCCCATTTTATTCCCCCCATTAAGTGTCTCCCACCAGCATGATGTAATTTGATGCTGTGGAGAGCTTGCCAAGGCTGCCTGCATGGTGTGCAAGACTAAGCCTATTGTTTAGACACATTGTAAGATGACAACACAGTGTGTTTCCCACTGGACACCAGGTTTTGCAGCGATCCTCTGATCTTGTCCGACATTCTCCATCACAAACATTCAGTTCTTTGGTGTAGAGTACTTTCTGAATTCTAGTTGGTTCCGCATTATTAGCATTCAATATCGCTGCCCATGGCACAAGTAGTGTCCTTCACATTTGTCACAGAACAAGGAGAACAGGTTCTTCCACGCCGGCTACATAGAAAGGCGCGCTTTCTTTACAAAAGGGAGAGAGGGGTGATCAGTGTAGCGGTGGCAGGAGAGAGTAACCAGAGACATTCCCAGGGGTTTTCCTGGCCGTAGTCTGGCAGCAGGTCCGTGGGAGTGAAGGAAGCGATGTTTAACTGCTGATGGGTCATTTGGAGCTCTCCTCAACGGCATTAGGAGGAAATCAAATATATGCACATTGACTGGAAGAAAAGAGAGCTACGGCAGCAAGTTTTTCCTCAGGTGAACATCTTGTTTTGCATTTTAGTTTATGTAGCTGTATTTCATTGTATGGAAAAAAGCTTCTCTCTAGTGTTTGTACCATCATTAAATAAGAACCGGAGAGGATGTTTGTCTCCAAAAACTGCCTCGCTGTGACATTCAACTCTCAGCCTCACAGAAGGCTCTCTGCATCATAAAAGATCCTCTCAGCATACAAACCTATTATGGTTCGGCTGATTAACTTCCATTCTGTTTACTGTCAAGAAAGTTGAAGACTCTTTGTAGCCTTTGGGAAGCTTATTTGCAATTAAAATGCAATGCACCAATTTCTTTAATACTGACGTCAAAAGAAAGACAGGATTTGTATTGTTTTTGGGGATTTTTTGCCAGTATTACAATCTCAATCCCTGCAGGGACAACATTGTAATTCTAAAAACTACTGCGCAAGGAAGCATTCAGATCTATGCCTTGTGTTCAGAGACCACTGACAAGGTTTAAATCTTCAGTCTCATTGTGTGACAGATGTGTAAAGTCATAATTAAAGGCAAAATACAAATTAAGTTATTGCATAAAATAAAATAATTCTCTTTCTCATCCTTCAGTTTGTAAAAACAAATAAATCATGTTTACATTAATGCACTTACAATGGCAGTCTATGGGGAAAACACTAGGATAAATGTTAAATCAAATTCACACTGCTTGGAAACATACTTAAATATCATAGATGTTTTACATGTTAATTCACTCGATGTGGTCTTACTTTCACAAGATATATGGAAAGGTACCAAAATGTTTACAAATGACAATGGTCCCATAACAGTTAATCTGCCTAGAACTGTCCCGTCTTTAAAAAATAAAATATAAATTCATACAGAGTAATTACATTTGTATTATTAAAAACAAGCTTCTAATATTTATATTTAAACGTTTGTAATGCCTTGCCCCACAGACTTCCATTGTAAGTGGATTCAGCATTAGATTTGTAAACAGACCCATAAGTGTTTTTATAGAGATAATATGCATATGATGTGTTAATATTAAAAATAGTAATAATAATAATTTAAAAAATTATAACGTACACTAACCTTCAAAAGTTTGGGGTTGTTAAATTTTTTTTTAAATGTTTTTGAAAAAAGCCTCTTCTGCAAGGCTGCATTTATTTGATCAAAAATACAGTAGAAAAAGTAATATTGTGAAATATCATTACAACCTAAAATAACTTTGTTTTCTAAATCTTGTTTTTACATACTGTGGGATGAGTTGAAACTATTTACTTTGTTTATCAACAGGATGTCACAGTCTCATACCTTTTCAAAAAAGCTTAACTTGTATTTGAACCCAGCGCATTCCTTTAAAAAGTAATCCAAGATGATGTCATTACCTTAAGCGAAATAAGGAACTTGTTTTACAGCTAAACTCTGACATGGTAAAGAAAAAGTGTTTATTTCTAAGAAATCCAGTGCATTGTTTCAGTCAAAACTGACAGAGGTGTCATTTAATAATATAATCATAAATGTTTTCCAAAGCTTTACCACACTTCTGGTCTGCTTAAGTCTGATTATTCATTCACTGATATTTATCTTGTGCTGATCTGGGTTGATCTTTCTCTTTAGCTTCTTTTTTTTTCTTGATCTTATCGCAACACCCTAGTCAGGACAGCCATAAAACCCATATTAATTATTACCTCCACAGAAATGTGAGGAATGTCCATTTTACCCACTTATCTAACTTCTTGTAAAGAATGTACCACTTGGCTCAGGGTGCATGAATCCCACGGAAAAGGGTCAGATAGAAAGAAAGAGAGCAGAGATGGCTCACATGAACTCAATGAGAAAAGTCAACAGAAAAAGAGCTGGTTAAACAATAGAACCTGATGCCCCTCCTCACCACTGACCTATTACGACATTACACTGCCTGGACTGTTCAACTAGTTGTTCATTTTATAATTTTAGTTGGTAACTTTAAAGATGAAGGCTGATTTACCAGGCCTACATGGAATCTGTGCAGGCAGAATCAAATGTTCATTTAATAAATATTTGTAGTTTGATTATTCGACTGTAAATAAGAGTACAGTATATGTGGGACACTGAGTTTTGTGGGACGGTGTAGACACGCTTAAGTCTCGCTTCTGCATCTTTTTGTCTCTAACTACCATAACAAAATGTTTATTTCTACCACGCTACCAAGGGGACAATATCTTTGTTGCATACATGGCACTGAATTATGGCAGCTAAATCAACAAAGCAAAGCAAAAATTATCAGAGCAAAATTATGGTGTGTGGAGGTGACAGTAACAAGGTTAGCATGGCAGCTATCGCTAGCCTTCTGTAGGAGCATGGGGTAGCTCTTTCTGTGGACTTTAAAATTGTTGTTTCGACACTCAAGGTAAAGCTAGAGCAAATGCAAACTACCATGATGGACCACGCTTCGACGTTTGCTTCGCTTGAGAGTGTCACAAAGTCACAGGATGAGCCCATAAGCCTTGGAAACAACCTGTACTATGCTAACAGAGAACAGCGTTAAATTGCTAGCCAAAGTTGAGGATCCTGGTCCTGTAGCCAGTGGAGGACTAAAGTATTTTACCATGTTATTTTGCCTTGAAATAAGTGAATCAAATGCCAAGCAACACCAAAAAACGTCTTTTTTTCCCCAGTTTCCAGTCCTGGAAAACTATCATAAATATAATTTAAAAAAAGTTCTGTACTGAATATTTCTAGTGATACTTATGGTTATAAAATATGAAAATATTCTGAAAAATTTAATCAATTGCTCTTTGTTTGTGATCTCTATAACATTAAAAAAAATCCTTATCCAGTAATCAAACTACTGAAAAAGTCATGGAAGTTCATTGGTGAAAAAGTGTAGCAACCCTGACCTACATTTGATTCATTTCACTGTAATTGTAAACAGGGATATTTGCATTTATTTGTAGTCCAATAAATTACACAAGCCAGATTGCTGTAATGTATTTGCAGATTCCGCAGCCCTTTGAATGCTAATAAACCAGGCTGCATAATTTAAAAGCAGTGTAGCATGCATTAAATACTTTGTAGGTGTACAAACAGAACAGGCAAAGCACATCCTGGCTATATTTACTGAAAGTTTCTAAAGGTAGGTGTGAAGTTTCCATTCAGTTGCCATAGCGACTGTTCAAAAACGCGTCCATAAAATGCAGACAAGTGCCCTTAAAGTTGCATGTTGCAGTCGAGTAATGGAATATCTGACTCTCTCGCTGGACTAATTTCTCGTGTAGTTGTTTGAAAAAGTGCTTTGGGTCAGTATTGACAGCACTCAGCAGGCGGTGGACATGGATTTGGTCTGTTAAAACAAACCTGAATAGCTCAGGTCTATGCTGGGCACTTCACAGCATTAGGGCTAATACGATTTAACACTCTCGGAGTGACCTCCACAAAGCTTCCTCGCAAAATAATCCTCACTACATTTACGCACGTACGGGATTTGACACCTCCACATGGCTTTGGTTATGCTTCAGACCACATTCCCTAATTTTCTTTCCCATATATGAGCAATTTTGTTTTTGTTTTGGATGCCTGAATGAATGAAGCGGTAATTGCTGTAATTTGTTAGATAAACCTGTGTGCATTTTGTATACTGGCTGTAATTAATATTTCCTCTGTAAATATGCTAACTTTGTTAACAGCTCCTGTGATATTCAGAACTACAGCATACAGATAGTGTGATATTTCTTTAACAAAATCCTTTAGTGAATGATTCAGTCATGTATTCAGACGTATAGTTATTTATTTTATTATTTTTGATCATCAGTCCCAGCTGATCACCTCCCACAGTCATCATGTTTTCAGGCCATTTCAAGTTTGATTTTTACATGACATAATGGGGTGATTTCTAAGTGATCTTTTTTACTGTTAGTGATATTATAACAAAGTTGAAGCAATTGGGGACAACAGCAGCTCAGCCACGAAGTGTTAGTCCATGTAAATTCATAGAGTGGGGTCAGCGCATGCTGAGATGCACAGTGCACAGAAGTCGCCAACTTTCTGCAGGGTCAATGGCTAAAGACCTCAAAACTTCATGTGGCCTTCAGATTAGCTCAAAAACAGTTCTTAGAGAGCTTCATGGAATAGGTTTCCATGGCTGAGCAGCTGCATCCAAGCCTTACATTACCAAGTGCAATGCAATGTATCAGATACAGGGGTATTAAGCACGCTGCCACTGGACTCTAAAGCAGTGGAAACATGTTCTCTGGAGTGAACGCTTCTCTGTCTGGCAATCTGATGGTCTAGGTTTAGAGGTTGCCAGGAGAACAGTACTTGCCTTACTGCATTGTGCCAAGTATAAAGTTTGGTGGAGGGGGGTTATGGTGTGGGGTTGTTTTTCAGGGGTTGGGCTTGGCCCCTTAGTTCCAGTGAAAGGAACGCTTAATGCTTCAACATACAAATACATTTTGGCCAATTTCATGCTCCTAACTTTTTTGAACAGTTTGAGGATGGCCCCTTCCTGTTGCAACATGACTGCACACCTGTGAACAAAGCAAGGTCCATAAAGACATGGATGAGCATGTTTGGTGTGGAGGAACTTGACTGGCTTGCACAGAGTCCTAACCTCAACCTGACAGAACACCTTTGGGATGAATTATATCATAGACTGCAAGCCAGGCCTTCTCATCCAACATCAGTGCCTGACCTCACAAATCTGCTTCTAGAAGAATGCGCAGAAATTCCCATAAACACTCCTAAACTTTTTGAAAAGCCATCCCAGAAGAGTTGAAGCTGTTATAACTGCAAAGGGTGTTACAGGAATTAATTACATTTCATTATATATATATATATATATATATATATATATATATATATATATATATATATATATATATATATATATATATATATATATATATATATATATATATTAATACTATTTAAAACAACTGCTTTCTAATATATTTTGAAATGTAATTTATTCCTGTGATGCTAAGCTGAATTTTCAGCATTGTTACTCCAGTCTTCAGTGTCACATGATCATTCAGAAATCATTCTAATATGATAATTTGATGCTCAAGAAAAATGTCTTATTATTATCAATTCTGTTTAGGTTTTGTTAAATTTTTTGTTTTAGTTAAGTTCTGTACCAGTTTGCCTGTGTTTGTCTCCATGGTGTCGGATTGAGTTGCGTACATGTTTCTGGTTACTTTAATTATCCCTGTGTGTATTTAAGCCTTGAGTTCTTTCTGTTCATGGTTGTCTGAGTTTTACGTTGTTGCTATTTCTCCTGAGTGTTCTTGTTTTTGATTATTGGATTAAACTGTTTTTGTCATATTCTCCTGCATCGTGTGCTTCACTGCAGCAACATCTGACAGAAAACAGAGTTTAGTGCATCCTTTCTGAATAAATGTAATCATTTGATGAAAACAAAACTTTTGAATGGTAGTATATATATCTAAAGTTACTGTTAGTATGATACAGTGTTCACTGTCTTCTTTTTAAGAATCTGTTTGAGATCGATTCTCATTTTTCTCTGCTTTATTTCAATCATTTATTTCAAGTTTCTTTGCTTTATTTTAATCATAGGCTTATGTAGATCATATAGGCACATGCACACTCTTCAAAAATAATTGCTTTACATCTCTTGAAAAACTAAACGATGTAAGTATACAATATTCAAAATAAAATATATAGATTGTACTGAATGTCAGCTTGGTTATTTTGCTCAAGATAAGGGTTCATTAAGTCCACGTCATGCAAACCACAGGTCGAAAGCTCTAGTTACAACCGCACAACTTTGCAGTGCTGTTTGCGAATGTTTATTGAAACTGTGGTTTTGGGAAACACAGACTTGTTGAACTATGGTAACTACAGCACTTGCGACCAGTTGGCTAACAATGCTTTTAACAATGCCTGATATATTCAGCTCATTAACTCTCAATATTAGCATCATATCACAAGAGAGAGATAACTTGCAGTGTGCTGAAGGACTCAGTGGAGCCCTCAGGTCATTATTTCGTAATAAGACATTCACTTTCCTCTTTGCCCTCTCTGTCTGACCTCCAGTCTCTAACCCTGAAGGGGCAAGTTTATGGCACTTTCCCAATGGCATGACTAAATGGCCTTGTACTCGCTGAAGAGAAGGTCTCCAGTGTGTGTGCCTGTGAAAAATGAATGGTGCTTCTATGCCAAAATAAGACCTCTAAAGAACTTGATAAACCCCAATAAAGAGGGCTTGTGTTAAGTTAGGGCCTTTTCAGTGAATGAAGTCGCCACCATTTGACTCATGTCATATTTCACAGAGAGTCATATTCAGCCAAATGACTGTAGTTTGGTTCTAAATTGGTGAATAATGAAAGAGGGCCCAGTGTCACCTTAGGTCTTACATTTCCAGCAGTTTTACCTCAACAGACCTATTACTTACATCTGTAATTAGTAAACAATAAGATACTGTTGTTATATTCCCATAATTAAGTGAGCTGTCTATGGAAGCAGCATTTTAAGGCATCAAAGAGACTTTTGATGCAAAAGCTGTTTCCAAAAAGAATAATTATGGTCCAATTATGCTATATATTTTGACCCAATTCTAAAGCATTATTATGTATTATTTGCATTGGGGGAAAGACAAGGCCAGAGCAATTTTGATTATAAATATACCAGGGACACTTATATTTAAGTTCTGGCCAGTATATATAAGACAATAATTATAATCATGTTTCAACCAATTTCTATACTATTTTGTCTGATTCAAATATATAATTAAAAACACTAAAAAACTAAATCAATAATTTGAAATGCTACAGGTGAAATGTACGCATCACATTATAATGTACAGTATCAAAAGGCACTGATTACATTTAGCAGTGATATTAAATTGTTAGTGTTCTAAAAGATTAACATGCACAATTAAATATCCAGTACTGACCATCAAATATTCAGTAGGGATACTAAACAATATCAATAAATTAAAAATTCTCTAATATCAGCCCATAGTCAATATTCAGGAGGTATTGATATATATGATGTATTTACACATATAGTATACTTAAAAAGTATACTTTATACACAAAAATATTGGCCTATTTAGTCCCAAATAGTATTGAAATAGTACACTTAGGGTACTACTACATTAATATTAGTTTACTTACTACATAAAGTACACTTAAAAATATACTTAAACTTTACTAAATTATGGTTAATAAAATGAACAAAGTATACTTTTTTGTAAGGGATACCTAAAATAAATTTCAGTACAGAAAAGTACTAATAAAATGTAACCCAATGTCGTTGTTTTGATCTGTGAAGCATTTTACAGTTATGATAGCCTGGAAAAACCCAGACAAGTTCCGGCAAATTTAGATTTGCTCTGCAAGTAGTCTGTCAAAGAGCCCATTCAAGCCTATTTCTAATCCGTCGAAATCGTGGCACCAATCTGAAACATTGGGGTGGGCGTAAAACATTTTACACGATGACGACAGTGAATTTAAATAAGGTGAGACACAATTTTCCAAAATATAGCAAATCGCGTTCTAAATGCAATATAAATGCCTTACAGGGGCAAATGCGATCAGAGCTTGATGGTTTCTGTTCCACCGTCATTCTGAGATGTTTCAGTTGTTCTGAGATGCTATTAGGTTTTCCAAATTTGGCAAAAATGTCGATGGAGTGGTGGTGGAAACCAGCTATTATCATATTTCTTTAACAACAACGGCAAAAGTCGTCAGAAGCCATTGCAACATCATCCTCGAAATCAAAAACGCAGAATTGCTGTCAGAGTCTCAGATGTTTCTCCGTCGCTCTGCAATCGTCATTTCCTTATCGCTCTAATTGGTTTTAGGTCTATCCAATTGCGCCCTGAGGCATTTAAGCTACGTCCGTTGGTGACGCCCCTTTGGAAATGATTTGTCTATGAAGCTTTGCCAGACCATAACTCGGTTACTACTGAGAATGGTCTGGTTTCAACCAGGCTACAGTTATGAGGGTAGTTGTTAGGCAGTGAGTTTGTATATTTTTTGTGCCCTCAAGGCAGAGTTGTCTTATTCATTAATGCAATGATATGCAGAAGGGTTCACGTCTGGGTTTGTCCATGTCCTCTGGGTAAATGATACTAATCACCACTACATGACGCTTATGATGTAACCAAGAGTGTTTACCAGAAAGCTGAGTGAATAAAATTTGTTGTTTTTACTGTGAATGAAGGACAGCTGACTGGAAATTCCTAGTGGAGTGAAATGTGTAATTTCCTGTGACTGTAGTAGCAGAGCCCCTCAAAATTTTTATGGAACACCAAAGTCATTTTAAGTGTAATTACAATTTAAACTCATTCAATTGAAATACTAGCACTGCTTACTGCACATGCAGTACAATTTAAAAATATAGATATTATTATGAATGTTGTTAATAATAATAATAATAATAATAATAGTAGGCTACCTTAATAAGTACCTTATCAATAATAATATTTTTATATATATAGTATAACAGTATACTCTGTTATAAACTGCAATTATTTGGTAAACGTAGGGCACCCAGGTAATGAATGCAGAAAATTCATGGTGCATATTGCAGAAATAGTAAGAGTAGTATGGTATTCCGAACATAGCCTGCTTGTCTGTGCTGGAATAAGGTTGTCTTGGTCAGTGCACAAATATGTCCAACAAAACAGGAACAAGGCTGTATGAATGTTTAGAGCCAAAGAAGGACGTAAACTTCAGATATTTTTAGAGATTTGTCAAGCTAGACAGGGAACTGTCTTTATGAGAGAGACTGCAAGTCTTAACTTGATTTTTAGAAGTATGTTTGGAATTTGAAGGATCTTTGAGACCAGCTTTAGCTTTATCTCCTTTACTTGTGAACTTATGTACAGAAGCTGTTTAGCCAACATGTATGTTTTATGCCTAAAAAGCTGGACCAAATAATAGAAGAAAGTGTATTATGGTTAGAACGATTAGATTAGTGAGAGTTGTAGAATTTACTTTAAGTATTACAATAAGAAGCTCTTGCATCCTCTCATTGGACTCTCTCTCTCTCTCTCTCTCTCTCTCTCTCTCTCTCTCTCTCTCTCTCTCTCTCTCTCTCTCTCTCTCTCTCTCTCTCCCCCCCATATTAAAATGGAGTCCTCACAGAAAACGGCAGATTTTGTCTCATGGATTTAATGTACGTTCATAATGATTATGTAAAGTAAAATACATTTAAAGCAGCATCAGAAAGAGGAAATGAGAAGTTTCAGGTGCTCTTTAAACAAATGAACTGAACGCTCGCTGTGATGTAGACAAGCCTCTAATTAAAGCTTTTCCACTGGAGTGTGTGTGTGTGTGTGTGTGTGTGTGTGTGTGTGTGTGTGTGTGTGTGTGTGTGTGTGTGTGTGTGTGTGTGTGTGTGTGTGTGTGTGTGTGTGTGTGTGTGTGTGTGACTACTGGCTCTGAAGGTCCCAGCTAGTCTGTAAATCAACTCCAGTCTCTCAACCCACTCCGGCTGTTCAGCGTCTGAAGCAATTATGGAAAAAGACTGGATGCAACATTTTTCCTGTCCTTCAAGATTTGTGGTCAGTTTTAAAAGGGTTTCAAACCCTGGTTAAACTCAGGCTTTTTGACCAGTCATCTAAAGCTGTCCATCAATTAAAAATGTAATTGCATTAATTACTTATTTTAAGGATTAAAAATCACAAATAATCACTTAAATAATTATAGCTGATACACCTTTATTTAAATACCACTTTATGGAATACAGCTTTACAGTGATAAAAATGAAATTAATGATAAATAAATAAAATCTTTGATTTGCCTGACTGGGTTTTTAAAAGGAAGTATGACTACATGAACATAATCATGGTGGCATGTGAAGAGTCCTACACGTGAGGGATATAAGTCAGTGTTTACTCATGTTGTGACGCAAAGTGCTGTCATATGCTGAACCCTAAAATTAACTCAACTTAGTATCTACACAAAAATGTATTTCCCGAGTCCCACTTCCTTTCACATTCGGAGTGTAGTCACATATATCTCTAAGTTTCCCCATAGAATACATGTATCCATCCTGTCAATCATAAACTAAAGTGGCACTCCAAGTCATGGCATATTTATAATTGGCGCAGACGCAGGTCTTGTTCAGTAAGTGTTGTAGTTAGCTGAGTGCTGGGATGACATAAAACAGGAGATCTCAGCCACATCTCATGCATAAAACCATGAGGTGCCTTTTTGATCTCTCAATGGGTAAAAGCCTAAACTTAAGTGCTGCTCGTTTTTGCCTCTTCTGTAACTATTTGCATAATCACTCGAGTAGCATATAAGGCTGAATTTGGTAAATTACCATTTTGTTGATATCCTCCAGATCCTGGAGTTCTATTTAGTATGAATGTGTGGGACTGAAATTCGGATGTTCTACATCTGCCACATTGTCACTGTCATGTGACCTATAGTGTTACCACCATTCATAAATCCCCTCCTGTTGCCTCATTGTATAGTAAAGGGACCCTCAGAATCTCGCTGGCAGTAGTAGGTCATCCAGGAACTTTTCGACTTCTCTGAAAACGATGAATTTCAACTATTCCGATTAGACACTACTCACAAGTAGCTCACATACTGTTTTTTTGCCTACTATATATTATGGAAGTAGGCATATTCGGTCACAGCATGTGAGCTTCAAAAAAACAGTTTACATTGGCTACTCTTCATGTTTTTCTCCAACAGGACGGTAATTATTAGTTTATAAAGTGAACGTATCAAAATAAATGTAATGTTCCTATATATTCCTTTTAATGTATCTTCTCAGGGTCAGAAAAGTGGAAAAGTTAATGAAAGTGTTTAACAAACAACTAAATTAAAAATAAAAACTTTACTAACATTTATAATTTGGCTTCAGGAAATAAAAATCAGGTAATAAAAAATGTAGAGCATGACTCCTTTAATGCCAGATTCATCGCCATAGGGGGGAAGTCACAATGAGTAAATGTTTGCTTTGAGCGAGATGCACTAGACAAAAGGGAAACTCTCAGAGATGCTCTTAACGTGACCCAGAGGTGCTGAGTAGCGGTCTGGCAAAGTGCTGGAATATTTTAGGCCTTCAAGCAGATCCATTTCCCTGTATCAGCTTCTCTGCAAGTCAGAATCATAGGCCTAAGTGTTGTTCACAGAAGGTCATTATATTATTTATGACTTTTTCAGAGGGAACTGGCTGTTTTTCAGTCTTTTTATTATTAGTTAAAGAAATGAGCTCTACATGTAAATGAGAGTGAGAAGTATATTCACACTGGACGCACCTATAGAGGAGTGTATACAAACACAGAAACATTTGAGGTCATTGTATTGTGTATTTACAACTGTTTGAGGCCATTTGCCTACTTTTATAGAAATGAGAGAGAAGGTTGTTGAAGTGTAATCAATACGGCCTCTTAATGAGGTGCTCTGTAAATAGAAAATTGATTGAGGGAGAGAGTTTGAGAGAAACAAAGAGAAAGCAAGAGGGTGGCACTACTAAACAGATATATTGAAACCCCGCTAAAGGCCATTCGGAAGCAGGGCAGCACTGAGCGAATAAGTGGATCATCCTCACTTCGAGGGAGTTTTTCTTAGTAGGGAAAGATTAGTGATTACCAGAGGACATTGATTAATGCAACAGTATGGCAGTGTAAATTAAAAAGCATCTGCCCTCATTTTCAGTGTATTTGGCTCATGGGATGATTTCCAGCTTGTATCATTTCAGTTATATAACAGACTTGTGAACTTCTGTGTGTACAGTAGTTCTCATTTCTAAGAGTAGATGCTTTTGACCCATTTTCTTGTTAGACTATATAAATTAACAAGTGCTTAGGGTTGGCTGACATTTGAATGACGGCAGTGTGTGACATGCTATGCTTTATACAAAACTATAAATAATATTCAATTAAATAATGTTTATATATATATATATATATATATATATATATATATATATATAACTAAAAAGTTATAGACTTTTGGACTATCTATATATATATATATATATATATATATATATATATATATATATATATATATATATATATATATATATATATATATATATAGATATATATATAGATAGATAAATTGGGCCCTCTCAAATTAAAATTTGATTGCAATGAGCTTGTAATCACAACTTCTGAAGTGGCAAGTAGGACATTTCCGATAGCACATGAAGGCAGCTTACGAAATCCATGTTCATTTGTGTAATAGAAGTTGTAATTAATTTATCATCTTATTTTAAGTAGAACGAGTAAGTTACATTTGAAATCCACCAAACTGTTAAGTGGAATATTCTATTCAAAATGAATGCAACCAAACTTCTTGAAATATCATAATATTATGCAGAAGGATTTAGGTTTCATATTTGATCCTCTGAAAGTTTTTTTTTATTGTTTTTACTTTCACTTTCTTCAATTTAGAGATCCCAGTGGAGCCATTTAAACTTGTAACCAATGGCAACAGTCCAGGCCCTGTCCTTGAACCAAGACCCCAGCAAAAGCATCTGTGCCATTTATCCAACGTCCTCTTTGGCATCAGGCCGCTGCGTCATGGGAAGTGTAGGCAGCCTAATCGAGAAACCAGACGTGTCACCAACCAAGAGCCATAGAGCAGTTCCACAAGTACCAGGACGCCAGAACCACGGCCTGCTCAAGAAGGGTTTCAATCAGAGAGAGCTGCTTAACTACCTTAACATAACCAAGAAGGAAGCGAAGGGCAGCAAACACATCATCTCTGGAACATCTTCAATCAAGAGAGAGCACAGGAGAGAGGGGAACGACATCTATGCCAAGGTCTACCACCGGGATGGAAAAGAGCTCGATTTGGGAAAGAACTCACTTCCCATAGGTGGCAAGTTTGACAAGGTAAACGACTGTGGAAAAGTTATGCTTTGCTCATGACATAATAGAATTACAGTAATTGCTAGTTTCCAACTAACATCTTTGTCAAACTCAAAATTACAAGTTGGAAACACTGACCAATAGCAGATGTAGAGAGTGTTTGGGAAACCTGGCTGAAAACAGTTATTAGTTTTGCTACTGTGTTTATTGATGCTATTGGTGCAGAAATAATATACTTAACCTTTATATATTTCACATGGGGATATGGAAGTGAATTAATGTGGTATTTTTCTGTCACCAACAGTAACATAAAGTTACTACATAAATCCACTAACCCTAACCCTATTCACAAATCCGGCAAAACACGGAAATAAAGCAGCGTTGCCATTACTGCGTCCCTTGCTGCTAAGGACTTATGCAGCACTTAGAGCGGCATGTACACTAAAACACTTCTTAAATGAGGTTAATAGCTGAACAATGACTGAATTCACCCCTTATGTCATGTTATAAAAGCCTACCTTTTTCCCCCCTTATTTTTGTTACTAAGAATGCATATTTTTTTTCCTGTTTGTATTTAGAGCTGCTCCCTCAGGCTATATCTTTTCTGTATCCTATTTTGAAGAAATGGATTTTATGCAACGATGTTTGTTTGTAAATCTTGATACTTTCAATAAAAAAATTAATAAAAAAAACAGCAGCGCGTGACAGTAATGCACAATGCGCTGTGAATGATCAAGCAAAAAATGAACGTAAAGAAAACCACTTAAAGAAAGAAAACAATTAAAACACACTTGTCCATTACAAAGGGACTTAAAAGGTTAGTTTACCCAAAAATGAAATTTATATCATTAATGACTCACTCTAATGTCGTTCCTCACCCATAAGACCTCCGTTCATCTTCAGAACACAGTTTAAGATATTTTATATTTAGTCCGAGACTGTATCTAAATGTCCACACTATACTGTCCATGTCCAGAAAGGGAATAAAAACATCATCAAAGTAGTCCATATGTGACATCAGTTGGTTAATTATCCTTTATCCTCAAATAAAGATTCAATGATTTGGATTGCCAGTCTCACGTGATTTCAGCAGTTTTGCATCCAATCCAAATCATTGATTGATTCACTGATTCACAACCGTTTGAATCTTTATTTGAGGATTGAACACAAACAAGGAAGAGAAGACAATGCTGAATAAAGTCGTAGTTTTTGTTATTTTTGGACCAAAATGTATTTTTGATGCTTCAAGAGATTCTAATTAACTAACTGATGTCACATATGGACTACTTTAATGATGTTTTTATTCCCTTTCTGGACATGGACAGTATAGTGTGCATACACTCGGACACGCTCTCAGACCAAATATAAAATATCTTAAACTGTGTGCTGAAGAAGAACGGAGGTCTTACGGGTGTGGAACGACATTAGGGACCTTTCCCCAGTCTTCCTCCAGACTCTGGCACCTTGATTTCGCGAATGACATTCAAAATTTGCTTTCATCCGAAAAAAGTACTTTGGACCACTGAGCAACAGTCCAGTGCTGCTTCTCTGTAGCCCAAAAGTGGCTTGACCTGGGGAATGCGGCACCTGTAGCCCATTTTCTGCACACGCCTGTGCACGGTGGCTCTGGATGTTTCTACTCCAGACTCAGTCCAATGCTTCCGCAGTTCCCCCAAGGTCTGGAATCGGTCCTTCTCCACAATCTTCTCTAAGTGCAGCAGAAGTCCTCATAACTGTTTGTTACTTCAGGGACATTAATTATTGTTGTATGTTCTTAAAATGTGTTTGTGTAAAACAATTTCATGATCCCGGAAATTACAGGGCCCTAATATTAGCAACACAAGTAGTAATGACAGTGTTCAGTTTTATTGTTGTCATCAATTAATACTATGTCTTATTTACATTACATTACATTTGGCTGACGCATTTTTATATTAATACATCATGTTGTCAATAAATTACCTTTATCAGTTAGTTTTGACTACTGCCTGACATCATCTCCCCAATGTTCCCTTTCACCAGACATTTGATTTCATTAACAGTATCCGCTTTCATTGAAATGTCATTAGAGGCCACCCAGCAAGTGTCACACTGTCACACTTCGCAGGCACACAGTAATGGCGGCTGGCAAGATAGCGGCACCCATAGAGTTTGCGGCGGATTTGTGCATATAAACACATCATGCTTTAAAACTGTCACTCTGTTTTATATTCAAAAATATATTCAAATGTCACTTGATGTGACAACTGCATTTTTTTTTACATTTTTACATTTTTTAAATTTATTAAGGGGCAAAATGTATTCAGTAGTTATCGATTTTTTTTTTTTTACCCAACAGCCCTTGCTTCAGTAAGTATTACAACTAATCTTAGAAAAACTAAGTGTTAAAAACACACTTCACAATGACTGGATGAAAACAAGATGAATAGGTTACTTGGGTAGTTTTAAAGCCTGTCAATGAAATGCAAAGTTGTGACAGTGTTTCAAGTCCAGCTCCATAAGGCAATATTTCTTCCTGAGGCAAGTGTAATTTATTGATAGGCTACTCCCCCCAGTCGCAAACGGAAATAAATCATATAAACTGTTCAGGCCAGCAGCGTGTAGACTAACTGACTGGCTAAATTTATCTCTGTAATCAAATATGGTCCCCCTCAGGTGACGTTATTGAGCAGGAAACTCAGCGAGACAGAAGAAATATGGAAGTAAAAGTGGTCTACATTAAATTACTTTATGTTGTTTGGCATGGCTCCAGTATTAAAATGTAGAGCTATTCTCCTGATGCACATGCCGCAATTGAATTATACTTGTCATTTCACAGCCACGTTTCAGGCCTTCCGCCTTTAAACCGGTCACCCCGAAAAACTTCAGTTCCATGCAGAACCTCTACCCCTCCAAGTCAGAGGAGCTAGAGAACGGCTTAACCAAAGGCATGCATCCATCCTACGCCAAAGCAGCACCCAAATCGTTGTCCACCTCATCCTCGTCCTCCTCCCCTTCACGGCCAGGCACGAGCACTAACAAAAGCGTGTTAGCAGCAGCCCGGGGCCTCAGCCAGGAAGAGGAGAACACGTCAGACTCGGGACACAACTCCATGAATAGCCTGCCGCCCTATCGGCCGCCATTCCGGCCTCACCTGGGACAAATCAGTGCCTCTATGGGTCACATCAACCACATCGGCTCACTGGATCGCACCTTGCTGGGCTCCAAGGGAGCCGCTTCCACAGTCACAGATGTGTCCTGTCAGAGTATGGCTACGCTAAATCGCCTGCAGTGCTATGGAAGCGAGGCCCCGCCCCCCTACGAGCTGTCACACTCTCTGGAGGACGTAGTGAGAGACCTGGAGGAACGTCTGCTGGAAAAGGAGCATGAGCTACGTCAGATGAGGAGGAACTTGGATGAGAGCGAAGATGCCATTGCACAGGTCAGTATGTACAAGAACACATAATCGTAATTAAACATACACTATCGCAGAGGTGTAAAGAGTAGCTGAAAATCACACTTGATTAAAAGTTACATGTCACCAATTCCAATACGACTTGAGTAAGTTTCAAAGTATGTGATTATAACAGTACGTAAGTATTTTACTTATACTAAATATAGTCACAGCAATGCACCAATCCTCAACACCTGAGAGACATATCAGTGGAAATAAGAAACACTTGATTTGGGATTTATCAACTACCTGCTAATGCACTCACATTCATGTAGAGTATCCTTGTGGACATGTCTGTGTGAGTAAAGGTAAAACACTATAACAAGGTTAGGTTATAGTACCTTCAATGCCCTTAGATGGTGATATAGCTTTTTTTTAATAGCAGGAACAAATTGCTGCAGAAAAAGTTAGGTGCCATGCAAAATGTAATGGGTAATTTCATTACTCAACACATGTAGTGGAGTAAAAAGTACTCCACTACATGTGGAGTAAAAATTTACTTGTTAAAAAGTGTTGTTAAGTAGAGCGCAAAAGTTGCAAATATCTTTGATACTCAGTACAACTATAAATTAGCTAAAAATATATTTAAGCACAGTTACACGTTTACATTATATATATATATATATATATATATATATATATATATATATATATATATATATATATATATATATATATATATATATATATACACACACACACACACACACATATATATATATATATATTTATGTATTTTTCTCTGAGATATTCTTATAATGTTAGTAAAGTTTTTCTATGTCTATTTCCCACCTTCTGTCTGACCCTTAGAATTAGAAAAAACTTTGTCCACTTTTAATGTCACATGAGCAACAGAACTCTGGGCTGCAAAATTCAATATTCAATATAAACAAACATGGAAACACACTGAAAAACTGTCTAACCAACAATCATAGAATTTACACAAATTGAAAATAAAGAAAAGCAGAAATAAAAACGATAAAATTCAAAACTGTGTTTGTGTGCTCCTGTAGGTTTTTGAAGGGAAGCAGCGGCTCTGGGAGAAGGAAGTGACAGAACTAAAACACCTGTACACCGCCAAACTGCGGCAGGTATCCCAGCAGTCCCAGCGTTCCCAACGAAACCTGCAGCTGCAGCTGTATAAGGTGCAGCAGGAACGCAACCGGCTACAGGAGGAGCTGGATTCTGTCAGGCGGGAGTGCCAGACTCTTAAAAGTCAAAGCCCAGCGGGACAAAGCCAGAACATTAATCCCCAGCTGGAAGAGACCCAATGGGAGGTATGCATTAAGTCAGAGCTATCTGTTCAGAGCTTTGGGGATTTCAGAAAATTTGGAGGAGATAAAAAAGGAGCCTTTAAATGGATGATAAATGTGGGCATGCATCATGTATTGCTTGTTAGTTTATTCATGCTGACTATACTATAAATTTAAATACATATTATATAGATGATATGTTGAATCAGATGAATCAGATTGAATCAGATGTTTAGGGCTGACTGTTCACACTGTCCTTTTTCAAGCAATCAGAGCTGTTTGTTCAAACAGTGTAGCCAATATCTGATATAGCAGTGTAGCCAATATCTAATATAGCAGTTGCCTTAGTAATGATTTAAGACATAAAAAGAAAATTCAGTGCCATTGTAGAGACAATGACAAATGTTAGAAATTTCACCTTTGAGATTGTATGGGAATCTCATCACAGAAAAAACAAAAAAACAATTGAATTGTTTACAGATCGACATAAGGGCCATTTAGACAACACTGTTTTCGACTAAAAACGTAAAAGTTTTGTGTTTTAACTACGGTGTTTTGAAAATTGTAACTTTTAAACTGAAGTGCAACGTTTTGAAAATGATTATTGTCTAAAAATTGTAATGTGATTCGCTTTCGTATTACATGTTCAGTCTATATGTGTGTAGTGTTTATTTACAAAATGACATCAATCATCACATAAAAAAAACATGTTATCATGGATTGATTGATAAAGACTACTTGAAATCTGATCTGACCGTTAAGAATTAAATGCATTTCCAAAAATGTGGACTTTAATCAGATTTTAAACCATACGTATGTGTTTTGATCAGATTTTAATTGAGTTTAGCTGTTCAGACTATAAACAACTAAAGGGATTTGAGTGAGAGACAGAAAGACAAATCCCTAATGTGCTTAGCATTATTCAATCAAAGGATAGGAACTATCACTGACAGCCTCTTATGAACATTTTTCTCAAATCATATTTTGACGATGTATATAATTAGTAAAAATTACTAAATTGTACTGGTTTAATAGGTGTGCCAGAAATCGGGAGAAATATCTTTACTGAAGCAACAGTTCCGGGACTCTCAAGCAGAGGTCACTCAGAAGCTGACCGAAATCTTCCTTTTAAAGACTCAGCTGCACGAGGCACGCAATCAGATCCGGAGCAAGGACAGCCAGATCGACACTCTACAGATGGCCTTACAGGGTGCCAGGCGGAAATGCCCCTTGCCTGCTTTCGAGGACACTCGAGTGGATGCGGGTGAGACTGGAGGAGCCAGTGCCACGGAGGAGCGCCTCAGAGCTGAACTTCTGCTGGAAAGGCGCCAGAATGAGGCGCAGACTTCAGCTTTTGAAAATGAGAGAAGCACATGGCAGAACGAGAAGGAGAAGGTAATACGCTACCAGAAGGAACTGCAGGCCAGCTACCTGGAGATGTACCACAAGAATGAGGCCTTAGAGAAAGAACTGGCAATGCTGAGAGGTGGCAGGGCCAAAGTGGAAGAGGAGGGAGCAGGGGGTGGAGATGAGGGCGGGGCTTTACATGAATCAAAGCCAACCACTGGTCTGCCTTGGATAGAGAGGATCGAGTCCTCTGAAATTTGACTTTGCAAAGGTTCTTCAGCATCAGAGATTAGATTGACAACAACAGCTAACCTGAGTTTCAATTCTGAGACAATGAATAAACTATAAATAAATAATCTATAATATACAAGTTTGACCAAAAAGTGTACCAAATAGAGGAGCAAGCTGAATATTGTTTCACAGAAGGATTTAAAGGAATTTTGTTGAAAAATCAAAATCATCAAAACGAATCGTTTTGTAAAAATTAAATAAATGATCTCAGATTTTATTTTAAACACAATATTTGTTTTCAGATCCTAAATCAGTTACATTGGTTTAATTAAGAACCCATGGATGCTTTAAAACAACTTGACTTATTTCATTTATTCTATATTTTGTGCTTTAGGTACCGGATAATACAAGACATCATATTCTTTTTTATGCTGCCATTCTTCAAAGACTGAGATCAGAAGTGTGCATTCCCTAAAACGCATGTTGCACTTTAAAAGCACACGACATGAGTTGTCCTTTGCATTAAAAAATGTCAACAGTTGATCCATATAGAAGCATTTCTGCTAGACTGCTACTATGTGTATTGATGTGTGCTGATGGGCTTTTCTGTTCTTTTGACCTAAGAATTTCATATCTGCATGAATGTGAAACGAAACGAAACGAAAATCCTGGAAAGTTTGATGCCGTTATTGTGTGCACAGGACTGTCGAAAAGTCTTCATTGGTCGTAAGGGTAACGTTAGATTCTACATTATATATTTAAATAGCAGACTATACTGTGACTTGTTAAAAAAAACTACTGAATTTCATCTTCTATTTCATGTATTAATTGTATAGATTTGTACATGTATAGTGTTCTTTACCTCAAAGTTGCATAAACCTTGCCATTTCCTTTAAATTGACTGAAGATTATTTCCCCCTTGTTCTGTAAAAAAGTTCTAAAATGTGTCTTCCAGCTAGTGTAAAATAAAAGTTTAAAATGTATCTTCCAATAGTAGTTTATTTCACATATGGGATACAAGCGGCGAAAGTGTCTTGCGTGTATCACACCATATTGTGTAATTTGACCTCACTTGACGGAAGTGATGGCGCTAATGGCTGTTGTACAGTGTTGTATGAGGTAAAAAATGATATAAACACTGTTCAGTTTCTCACACAAAACTGATCGTTTTGTGTCTTAAGACATTAGTATGTTGTCACGAGCCGCAGGGTTAATTTGAAGTGTTTTTTGCATGTTTTTTAAATCTCAGAATTACACCTCATTGACATGCATTATATAACAGGCACAGTACAACGGTTGGAGTTAAAAATCTTCATAAAAAGACGCCTACATTTTGGATGCTCTGGGGGTCAGCAGATAAAAGTAATATTTTCATTTTTGGGTTACAGTGTTCGTGGCTCGACTCATCGAGACTGTTTTCCAAGATGGCTCCTGTCTGTATACATGTAATGTACTGTCTTTATAAGGTATCTTTTTATTAAACTGTTTGTACACTTACAAAGTTCTCAATGCTTCGGTTTGCATGTACGGACCCTCATTATGCTATTGTGTTAGTGTGAGGATATTTCAAGCCTTATTAGTGGTATTAAATAGTGATTTAATTATACTTATTTTAAGCCCCATAAACTAGCGTAATAAGCTAATCTGTTTTTAGAGATAAAACTCTTTACATTCGATTCTCATGAAAAAACATCTCAGAGAACGATCTACTCGGTAACCGTGTGTTATTTACCCCTATAGGTTCATTTTTCAAATGGTCCTTTAAGGGGTTTTCCTGTGTGTCCTGATCAGTCCTGATACTGACAGTGTTTACAACAAGTTTCAGTCCTTTCAGTATAAAAGTCTTCGCTACTGGTTGACTCACTCATTAGTCTTTGTTGCCATCTAATAGGGTTATAATGTAACTTCTATTGCTTTTCATGACCAGGAACTATTTTTTCCAGTGGAAGGAAGGCTTTGTGATTTAGCACAGCACAGCCTCCCATGCCTTATTACTTACTTACAAACCACCGCTTTGGTGAAAAAAAGTTCTGCGAATCCATGCGGCCCTGCTCTTAACTGATAGTTACTCAGAGGAAGAATGTGCCCCTGCACACCTGCACATCAGATCCAGCAATACTGAAAAGAATTTTGTGCTTTGTGGATCAGAAGGGGCCATTGTTACTTAGACAATAAGGATTCTGTCTTTAGGTAGAGACTTAAGTTGCTCCTTAATGATCAAGAAGTTTCTCACTAGTATTAAAAGTTTGAGAAAAGCAACAGATTTTAGATGCCTAATTACATTTTTTTTTTTTTGTAAACCTAGCCTTTAAGAAAACAAATCGTAAAACATGAAACTTGTTGTTGTTTTTTTGCAAGGAATATGCACCACGACCGGATTTAAGAACCACTGCTGAAAGGCGAAAACCTGTTAAGTTTTTTATAAAGGTTTGTGAGGCTTGAAAAACAAACTTAGCTGTATGTTATGGTCACAGTTTCAAAGGCATTTTAACAGATTGTCAACTTATTTAAACAAATACTAAGATTTAATAGTATCAAAGGAATCAAAACAAATACTTCTGCAAGTCCAATTCCCGAGTAAATCACAGTACATTTCTGGCCATTGTGATGTCTTTAAATGGTAACCCTTACAGCTTCTCCAGTGAACTGAGGTTTCCCTCTTGTGGGAGTAAAGGGTCAACACCTCAGTGAAACAGTTTGCTGGCTATTGTTTTCAATGTTTCAGTAAGTAAGGGTTTTACTTTTTATGCCCATACAAATCAACAATCAAATGACTGTAATCTAAGTCAGTTTGGTCTGTAGTGAAGCAAAGAATATGTCATAAACCAATACAAACTGAAAACTGGAGTAATGGTAGTAATATTTCACAATATTACTACCATTACTCCAGTTTTCAGTGTCACTTGATTTTAGTAGAAACTTTTTTTATTTTTAGTAGAAACCATTTTAGTATTCTTTGAAAGAATATAAAGTTAAAGGTGCACTATATAATATTTTTGCAGTAAAATATCCAGACAAAAACACCAGGCCAGTGTTATATATTTTGTTCAGTTGAGTACTTACAATATCCCAAATGTTTCCAACTATTTGTAAATTGTGAGAAAATTGTTATTTTTAACCAAGGAGCCAGGAGGTGAGGGAGCTGCCTTTGCTTCTGCTTTACCCTCGGTTTTGGGTTTTATTTGGCAGAAGCGATTTACTCTTAGCAGTGTGAACAAGTGTCACAGCAGCCACTGAGCGAACACAGAGTAACGTCGTAACATAATTTTCAACACACTCAAACATATCTAATATGATAAACAGTTACATTACCTCATACTCATGACCGGAAAGTGAAAATAGCGCCGGCGACTGTGTCCCGTCCGTCATAATAAAAGACCTGATGCTCATGAGGCGTGTATTGTTCATCTCATTAATAATTCCTCCAGCGGCCTTGCTCAGCTCCACGAAAATCAGTCCTACTCTGCTTCATACTACAGCAACCTAAATAACTGCATCCATGAACACGATTTCTGCCTGAGTCCCATCCCAATTCTTTGCCACCGGCTGAGAGGTGTGAAGACCACCAATCTGCTGTGCTCAAACTTGGCGTCATCTAACCACCTTTTGTTTAGAATAGGCGCCCTCTAGCGGACGGAAAAGTTGCATAATGCACCATTAAAAAAATGTTTGAAATAGAATTATTTGAATGTATATATTTATATATAATTTATATTAAATTATATTGTCTTCTTTGCTCACTTTTTTAAGCATTGTATTTACATGTATAACACTGATAGTGTATACTAAGATAAATTATTGCATATTAAACATTTTCAAAAAAGGCGGTATAAAATATTCTAGAGGTTCTTTTTAAATTAAAAACAGCATCATGCATTTGTGCAAAACTTGTTTATAAAACTTGTGTGTAGAGGCAGACAGAAAACTCAAAAGCTGAGTATAAATATTTTTATTATTTAGATGCAAGTATAATAAACATACTGTACTGTTAGAAGATCAATATTTACAATAGTTGCCTTGTGGTAGTTAGTAGAGAAAGCAGAGTCATTTCTCAATCACCGAATGAAAACTAAAACAAAAAAGCACTTTACTCTGCTTTGATCTTACAAATTTCAGGGAGGTAATAAATGATTGTCTACTAAAAGAAATATCAGACAAAGTTTATTATCAGATTTATGTCAGTGGCCACATAGCACTCCTACACACCTCTTAAAGAGGACAGTCTTTGCTTTTACCAAAATGAAAGAAAAAAAATCTGACATAGTTTGCTGTAAAACACAGCTGTGCTGGTACGCCCGACCTTCGAGAATGTCAAAGAGCTCCAGAAAGGTTTCTCTCTCAGATAGATGATACTCAGGTCTCAGGTCTGGATCATGTATGCTATAGGTGGGCAGGGTTTTGAAATTTCTTTTTTCCATTTAATCACTGTAAAAGGGCAAACCACACATTCCGCTTCGGCATGCACATTTCAAGATATTGATCTCAAAGTGAAACGGAACAATCAGCAGTTACATTGTGTTAAAGCCAGTGAGCATTTGATGAATATCCTGAGGGATACAATATTATTGAACCTTCTCCCTTCACCTATACAGATATAAACAATGAACTTTACATTCAGGGATTATGGAAAACACCTGGAAATTCTCATCTCGATGGAAAACATTAAAACACAGTCAGTCTACCATCAACTGTACATTAACGGGCATATAGTTTCATTACATTATGCTGGCAAAGTTTCAATCGCTAATGCAACTGTCTGCAAAGGATGCATTTCTCGAATCTGTGTCTGTCTGTGTGTGTCTGTGTGTGTGTGTGTGTGTGTGTGTGTGTGTGTGTGTGTGTGTGTGTGTGGTGATTATTTAAGCAGAGGAGCCCAAAGACGTGACAGCTAATGCAAGCCCAGTCAAATCTGTTAAAACAATTTGTGTGTGTGTAAACTGTTTAAATATATTACATATGTAATAATTATACTAATGAAAAGTTATACCATCACAAATCACTGCAGATTTTTAATAAACTTTTTTTTTAAAAAGAGCAAGACAGTTTGGATGAAGAGGTTTCCTCTGACATCAGACCAGTGCAAGGAACAAGATCACAGTCGGCACACACACATCCTCTGATCTCTGATGAATATTCACACTAATGCACTAATCAAAATGCCATTCACTCCAATTACATTTTTTTTTACATTGGGAAAAGAGACGGAATTTGTTTATAATCAACAGGCACCCGTTCACCAATCATTTTTATTCTGTAATTGTTAATATACATACTGAAAACCCATTTCTATCACGTACATGTGCAAAGAATCCCCCGTTCATGGATTTAAATGTGATTTCAAAAGAGGAAACTGTGGATATATTCTGGCAAGAAGTCACCCACACAGATGCATCACGCCTATTTGCTTAATAAAAGTCTCAAAGAAAAAAGGTGTTATACCATGGAAACTTAAAAATACTCTGCAATTAAAACAAATGAAGAGGAAGTGAAATGCGCACACACATACATACTCATAAAAGCCTGTTTATACTAGGCCTTGTTAACAAATGAATGATCCACAATATCTTTTCCTCGTTAGGTACACTTACTGACTCGGGTTCTACAGGTGTGTTGCCATGGCCACCGGCCTCTGCAAACTAAAAGCTTTGGAGAGGGAGGTGGCGTCGCGGGGGAGAAGCCGCCACAGAAGGCTCGTCATGCCAGTGAATGAGGATCATTCTAACTGTGGCTCCAAGAGCTCTTCAACACATCATTCAGCTACACTCCGAAAAAAGACATCAGAAGAAGATCTGTTTGGCATCTGATGGATTCTGCTCCATTGGACAATATGGGCATTTAAGTCTGGAAATAGAGTTTAAGACATTGTCAGTAAAGAAAATCATTTAATTTCAATACATTTATATAATTTATAACTGAAAACAACAATGAACCCCTAGTTTAAAAGGTGAAATATGACTAACAGCACCAAACATTGGTTTCCAGTGCATTGCTATGTGGTTGCTACTAGGTTCTCATTCTTGAATGTGCAGAGTGCACTTTTTAAATAATCAGGCATCGGGTCTGGGGTCAGTTTGCCAGCACAGATTAAATGTAAATGTAGAGTGAAGTAATAAATATTTATAATAATAATTTATTACACTTATATAGCGCTTTTCTCTGCACTCAAAGCACTTTACATATGGAAGAGGCAATCTCCACCACCATCAATGTGTCCACCTGGATGATGCTACAGCAGCCATTTTGCACCAGAACACCCACCACACACCAGCTTATTGGTGAAAATGAGACAGCTTAGTGAAGCCAATCAGTATATGGGGATGATTAGGAGGCCATGATGATGGACAAAGGCCAATGGGCAAATTTCGTAAGGATGCTGGGCTTACACCCCTACTCTTTTTCAAAGGATATCCTGGGATTTTTTTCATGACCACAGAGAGTCAGGACCTCAGTTTAACATCTCATCTGAAGGACGGAAAGTACACTTCATTTGTGCCTGGGTGATGCCTAAGTCAGCGTCTTACTTTCCAGCATTGGTGAGTTTGTTTAGAGCGTCTCTGGATATGACATGTCCACAGATGAGCTTCATGGGTGGATTGCTCTCTGATGTCTGCTGCCTCAGGATAGGGCAGGCAAACACAGAGTGATACCAGCACTTCTTCCCCAGGTCTATTTCAATCTAAACACACAGAGAGCAGAGATTAACAGATAAAGCATTAATATATTTGAAATGATCACAGTTATCCTTTAACATTATAATAAGCAGATGTATCAGCCAAACATTGGCCAATAAAAAGTACTGGTCTTTAAAAAATAAACTAAATGTATCTGTTTTGAGTAGATCATTATTTGATTTGAATTATCTGTGTTGGGGTCTAATGCTATTTCAAGCATTCCTACTTACACTGATCAGGCATAAGATTATGACCACCTTCTTAATACGGTGTTGGTCCCCCTTTTGCTGCCAAAACAGCCCTGACCCATCAAGGCATGGACTCTACTAAATCCCTGAAGGCGACACCCCCTTTAAGTTGCGAGGTGGAGCCTCAATGGATCGGACTTGTTTGCTCACCACATCCCACAGACGCTCGATTGGACTGAGATCTGAAGAGCCAAGTCCACACCTCAAATTCGTTGTTGTGCTCCTCAAACTCAAATTCCTAAACCATTTTAGCTTTGTGGCAGGGCGCATTGTCCTGTTGAAAGAGGCCACAGCCACCAGGGAATACCATTTCCATAAAAGGGTGTACATGGTCTGCAACAATTCTTAAGTTGGTGGTACCTGTCAAAGTAACATCCATATAGATGGCAGGACCCAAGGTTTCCCAGCAGAACATTGCCCAAAGCATCACACTGCCTCTGCCGCCTTGCCTTCTTCCCATAGTGCATCATGGTGTCATGTTTTCCCCAGGGAGGCGATGCACATGCAACCAGGCATCCACGTGATGTAAAAGAAAATGTGATTCATCAGACCAGGCCACCTTCTTCCATTGCTCTGAGGTCCAGTTCTGATGCTCACTGTTGGCACTTTCGGCGATGGACAGGGGTCAGCATGGGCACCCTGACTGGTCTGCGGTTATGCAGCCCCGTAATGCAACAAACTGCAATGCACTGTTTATTTTGATACCCTTTTCTTTAATAAGAGCTAGTATTAACTTCTTGAGCAATTTGAGCGACAGTAGCTCTTCTGTTTGAACGGTCCACTGCAGACTGGGAATACCCCACAAGAGCTGCAGTTTTGGAGATGCTCTGACCCAGTTGTCTAGCCATCACAATTTGGCCCTTGTCAAATTAGCTCAAATTCTTATACCTGCCAATTTTTCCTGCTTCTAACACATCATATTTAAGGACAAAATGTTCACTTGCTACCTAATATATCCCACCCACTAACAGGTGATTTGATGAAGAGATAATCAGTGGTCATTTTAGTGGCCTGATCTGTGTATTTACACTGTTAAAGAGTTAGATTCTCAAGCTAAACAAGCCAAAATTTTGAAAAATTTGTTGGACATATGACATATTTGTGTGCCAAAAACACTCCTTAAGGATTTGAACAAGTTTCAGAAAGTTTTTTTGCTGAGTACGGCCCTGTATGATGTCATAAAGAGCAAAACTGTTTTTATGGGCACTTCTCCCGGATGAGCACATGCCCACATCAACCCGGGCAAGAGCATGAGCACACCCATCAAGGAGCTTTGTTCATGTTATGACAGCCATCAGCAGTGGTGTAATTTTGTTTTAGACCATGAAATCAACAGTCAATAAAGTGCGTTTTTGATTGTGAGGGAAAGATAACATTCTTAAACTTCCCAAATAACCCAGCATTGAGGAAACAGTGGATGCAGTTTGTTTTTCTTGAGCAGCAACGGAATTCTGTGAGTATGTTTGTTTATTCCTGTCCATGAGTCGAAACCACAGGCGGTGAGTTAAACTGCATCAATTATCTGTATTTTGTTGGCAATTGGCGCATATAATGTAAAAAACAAGAATGTATAATGAATCAAAAGTTATCCATGGAAAATGCCCTGATGTATTGTGTGTATGCTTGTGACTACTGCACGAGTTCTGCTATAACAGCTCCAACTATTATGGTACAACTTATCTGTCTTTTATAAATATGATAAAACTAATCACTCTTCAGAGATATGAAGGATGAAATACTATTCTACTCAATATTGTTTTGTACCGTTTACAAAAATTAGAACCATCAAAATACTGGTATCAGTAATTCTGGTTCTAAGTCATTAGTGCATCCCTAATTATGATGTAAACATTTCACATAATTCATACAAACAAACTGTTTCATAGACATATAGACATTTAAAACCAACAAGATTTAGAATAAGCATTAAAAGGTAAAGAGAGAGACTTACTGGCAGCTCATCCTTATGTGTCCAAACACCACTGCACTGCCTCTGTTCAATAACCTGTTTGATGTTCATGAGAACAGGCAGCGCCATACAGCCGGATGCAAAACTAATGGACAGTCATAGAATAAAAACAGGATTTAGTAATAAAGTAATAATAAATCGTTAAAGCTAAGAAAAGATTTTACTGTCAGTACTATTTGAAAGAAATTGCCTAAAACAGAGCATGACTGTCAGTCGATAACAGTACATTATGCAGATGAGCACTGAATACACATTACAAAAAGTGGACTTTCAAGTTTAAACTTTTTAATGTTTAACTTTTAAAAGTGTGCTTCAATACCCTTACACCCTCATTACTCTCAATACCCTTAACTGACATCTAAGTAATCAGTGGTTAGGGCCTACCCTTAAAATCATACATGATCAGGAGAGATTTTAGGGAGATTGTACAATTATTTCTGACCTGACACTGAGCGGGGACTCCACAGAGAGTCCAAGCAAGGCGCAAGCGTCCCGTGTGAAGATGTTACAGATCTCTGCCCACTGATCCGTCTCCAGCAGACTGCGGTATGGAGAGTTCTCAATCCCATGGCGGAGGTACACTAGACTACCCATTAAGATCTGAATATCTAGAGAGCACACACAAGGCTCAGATGTCAGACTTTGTTCATAATAATGAATCAGGTAGCGCAACACAGCTGTCAATCCACCAAGAACTTTAAAATGAACAAAATACCTGCTTCAAATAACATGACATTACTGGTAAAAACAGCCTCAATGGTGATTTGGTGGTTACACCCATATGTTTACATAAAAGACTTGAGGTTAAAGAAGCAGTTTTTCCATCAGTTTGGGACTACACCTTTCCTCACCTCTCTGATGCTGTGAGGCAAAGGGTTGGAAATGGCGTGCATACTGTAAAGCTTCCTGCTGTTTGCTTATGCCCCCGTTGAGCAGGCTGATGAAATAGAGTCTGTGAAGCTTGAACTCAAGGGTGCTGTTTAGATCCAGCAGCCGCTGTCGGTTGGTCACCGCCCACCTACCACAGCAACCATACAACCAAAATAACTGTTAGAACTACTAACTTGAAATCTACAACAACAAACCAATATTGTAAGCCACTCCCCGTCCAATTCAATGTTCTGAAAAAATCAAGGGTATTTTTAAAGTCTGAGAGGATGTGCATACATACAACACCATACAAAAGTTTGAGGGTCAATAAGATTTTTATTGTTTTTAAAAGAAATACTCTTATGATTGTCAATGCTGCATTATTTGATTAAAAAATTGAGTAAAAACAGTAATATTGCGATATATTCTTAGCATTTAAAAGAACCGTTTTCTGTTTTAATATCTTTTAAAAAAAATATTCCTGCGTGTGAATTTGAAGCAACCATTAGAAATAATTCTAATATGCTGATTTTTGGTGGTACAGAAAAATGTTTTATTATTATCAATATTAAAAGCAGTTACGCTGCTTATTATTTTGTGGAAACTGTGATGCCTCTGAAACAGAAAAAAATAGCATGTTTAAAAAAAACAGCAATTTAATGGATCCTTGCTGAAGAAAAGTAATGATTTGTTTAAAAAAATAATCTTTACTGACTTCAAACTTTTGAAATGCAGTGTACGTGAAGATAAAATAAAAAAAGTGGGCACCAGAAAGATGGGACACATACTCTAAAGCTGGTCTGAGATCTTGTGTTCTTAAAGCCTCTAAAATCCGGTTGAGCTCGAGAAATGGCTGTTTCATGCTCATGTCGATTACTACACCAGACTCCTGTGAAGTCAGATTGAAACATTCTATGTTAATGGCAGGATCAAATTGTCAACCAAATACTAGCGCTTATAAATCCAAAGGTTAACAAAAATGTGAAGTACAGCAATGTTAACAGAAATGCACACTCATTTTTACAATATTTTTAAGAAAAATACAAAAGAAAAGCATACCTGGCAGAGGTCCTCTGCAACACTTAGCATACCTTGTCGATACAGGTGCTCTACGATAGTCTCACTGAGGTATTTTTGCCTCTCTGGAGAGTCCCAGACATTCTCAGCTACAACTGCACTCACCTCTGCATCAAAGTTCTGGACAAGAGAACACAGCATTTAAAAGGCACTTTTCCGATCTCATATTATTTACTATGTTAACTCATACTACAAGGCTAATTTTACCATAAATAAAGTAAAGAATCTGGGGTCTCATTTATAAAGCTTTGCGTAGATTTCATCCTAAAAGTGTACGTACGTACTAAAGTTAGATTTTGCGCACGCTTCAAAAAATTCTAATTTATAAAACCATGTGTACACAAGAACCTGCGCAAAAATCCCTTTATAAATCACAGCCAGCAGCATATTGTGCGTACATGCATCTCCATCCTGTCTCCTCCCCAAAATCCCCATATATGGAGCTTACAATGCCTAGTTTTACTATGCATGACCTCATCTGCATATCATTTGCATGCATATTCCCATTAATTTTAAACACTACAAATAAAATAAAATTCATGCAGTTTTGCTGATAATGTCCCTGAATGAAAACTCGTTCTCTCCATATCCTCCATGAAGCATTACATACCCAGGTTACCAGAGGATTTATATGTTTCTAACAAATAGACTGATCGTTAACACCTTGACAAAATCACAGAATTAATTTGTGGGATAAAAATTTAAGACCAAAATGTTATAGTGAACACATGCTTCTTCATGACGTTTTTGTAATGTAATAGTAGGCTAGGACCGATGAGGAGTAGCGATTGTGCTTCATGACTGTATTTGCAGACTTTGACATTTTATGATATATGTACATTAAGGTAAATATTTCTTTTTTTAAATGTTCTGCAGTTTTCTAATAAAAGGGTATTTGATGCTATTCTGTATCACATCGCGCCATCTCCTCCTGCGCTCCCGTTGTGGACGATGTGACTGTAAGGCAGCGCTGATTATAATTTTTTACAATTTTTAAATACATTTTGAATTACGAATGGATTTTACTAGATGCCTTTAACATAAAACAATCAGCACAAATAACACTGTTGGATTTAATCTTCATGATAATGTGGATATAACGTATGAAATGGAGTGAAAATCATTAATTCTTATAATCGTTCTCACCACCTGTGTCGCCAATTCCCTTTGTCTCCAGAATGTGCGTACCCACAGCTCAAAGTTTGCTTAAATGTCCGCATAATCTGCCGTGAAGTTTGTTTTTTATAGATCACAACCATTGTGTGAGAACTGGCGTGCGTACGTTTCCAGCCCTGTTTTGTGCGTACGCGCGCTTTATAAATGAGACCCCTGAGCTGTACTTTGTCACTTTTAATTTGATTTTTCTTTCAATTGTAATTTTTTGTTTTAGATTTTTTATTCCAAGAGGTTTGCAAACCCCACTTTGAGAAACCTTGACTAAGATAAACTGCCAATAAATAAACTTGACTATATGATGTGCTGTTAATTTTTAATGCAATTGAATTGAACAACAACAAACAATTCCGGTCTCAAACTCTTACTCTGTCAATCGCTTTCCCCACTTTTGACACACTGCCATGGATGTCCTTATGCCTTGAGGCGAGCATCTGCACAGTTTCTTTGATTTCCTTGCAGCACTGGGCCATTGTTTGATGGAGCACTGACAAATCCGCATCTTGTACACCTAGAGTAGAAATGGAGTACAATGAAATATAACAACTGAGCGAACTTTGATCTGAACAGACATATGCTACTGTGACTCATCTATGTAACGGAGTTCTGCTTATATAACCATCTACAAACCTAACGTGTGGGCTAGAGGTTATACAGCTAAAACAGTTTTTTTTTCTGTTTTTACATGTTTGTTTGCACTGCAGGCTATTATTTATGCAGGCATCCAAAGTACACCTATTGTTCCTGACTTAATGTCACTGAATATTTTTTTTCAAAGCTGAAAAGGCACTTGGTTGACTTCATCCTCCTCTTTAGACTTGTTTTCATATACAAGCATTGACATATGAATCACTCTCTCAAGTTGCTAACTGGCTTAAAACATTTTTTTTTATGGACCAATACACCACAAAACGATACCAAATTTCAGTACTAGTGTAGTGTTATTCACCAGATGAGGTGTTGTAATTAATTTCTATCATGAAAATTAATTAGCATTGACATGCAAGTATGAATGAAATACCATATTCTTCTACAAATTAACTTTTGTCCATCGTCTTTATACATATTATGCACATATAGGCAACACTTTATTTTACAGTGTCCATGTTACATGTAGTTTCTACTGTAATAACTATAAACGAGGCATTATTACATGCAACTAATCCTATACCAAGTACATGTTGCTCATTAAAATTACTCACTACTTAAATATATAATCACACACTGACAAGGCAGTGTAATGGCACAAATATTCTGCCATGTCACGTGTGTCATTCACATGAATCACCAAGCCTTCATTTCATCAGTCACCAGTAGATACACAGATATTTTGTTGCCTAAGGTAGATACCAAGTTACCAGAGGTTCATTTTGTACCAAAGCAAAAATTATGGTATTCAAGCAGACTCTGAGCTCACCATAGGCAACCAATCGACTCCTTAGCTCACAGACATTCCTTAAGAGTTCATCCAGCCGTTCTTCTGACTGATGCCCATACGTGACAAACCTGTGCAGCACCTTCTCAAGCTCCCGTTCCACACACGCACACTGCTCCATCAGCACAGCCGTTACAGCTTACACACACACACACGTCCTGCAAAACAACAGAAAACTTGTGTTAATCATCTTTTTTAGGTTAGTATATTGGGAATTGGGAACCAAAAATTACATATAAAGGCAACCAAACTAATTACAAGGTAGATAATTTAAATGAACAACTATAATGGAATTATTGCATGACTGAATGCTGATTAAATCAAGCCAATGGGTCAGTAAATGTTAAGAAGATTGCCAAAAGTCAGACTGACACCTTGGGTAATATACAAATAGTTTACATAGAATTTAGTAGTTAGATTCATAGCCTATATACATGATTATGCAACATCAATGTCCTTTTAAAAATAAACAGTTCACTTACAAAATATAATTTAGGTTCACAGGCCCTTTGTCATCAAAACAAAGACTTTAATTGAAATCCTCAATTGGAATAAAATGTTACAATAAAAAAACAATACTGCATTAATGCATACTTAAGCAATCATAAACAACTCTGAATGAAGCGAAGCATGAATAAACTACTGTGAATTGCTCAGTTTACAACATAGGCATAAAAAAAACTCTGCCGGGGTCAGGGATATGCAGCCCAAACACTGCATTATGATGAGCTAAAATAAACAACAACAGTCATTCTTAGTTTATTTCAAATGTTTAAGTAAGCCACTGAAATAAAATGTATGTCTACTAAAAAAAAGCTCTCAAAATCTTTGAAATTGTGCGTTGAAATGAGATGCTACATGATCAAAACAATCAGTTAGCTTGTTAGCTTAACCGGGAAAACATCAAGTCATTAGTACGAGTCTAAAACTCGCGAATTCAGCCTGTTCTTTGACAATAACGATACTATTTAAATCGTGTTAATCTAGTACTGACCTCGAACGAATTTTAGAAGACTGTATCAAACGCGTAAATTAAATAATACATGATGTTCTTGCCTGTTTTGACACCACTTCACCAGCAGACGTCCCTGAAGCTATGCAGTCTGTTCTTCTGGAGTAATGTGTGTTTGACGCTCTGCTGCCCCCTGTGGCCTGGAGGTGTAAATCGATTGACCTGAATGCTAAGATTAACAAAGCATGTGTACAAAATCACAACTTGACCAGTTTGATGGTCTTCGATAGTATAAGTTCGTTTCCCAGTTTTACTAGTTTAAAAGTGTCTATAAAACCAGGCAAAAGACTGGAGGCTATCTAAAACCAGCAAACTAGGAGGGTTCTTCTAAGGGATGTAATATATTGTGTCACAGTATATTACAATGCGAAAATGCAACCATATATATTGTGCAGTTTACCCAAAATGAAAATGTGAGGGGGAAAAAAAATCAATTTTGCAGAGTTTTAGTGTCAGTACTATAAGAAACGACTATATAATGTTGAATACAATGTATAATAATGTAATGGGGGAATATGTGGGTCCTGCATAATGCCAAATGTCTTGTGTCTCTAGTAAAAAAGTGCCCTACATTATTTTAAATATATCTAGTGAATTCTCTATTTTCAGCTTTAAAATTATGAATAATTTTTATTGTGGTGTCACCATCGTCTTGCATTGCATTTCCAGCACCAAGTCCAAGACTATTAATTTTCACCCCCAATGTAATAGAGGTACCACATGTAACATTTTAATCAACAGAATTAAAAAAAAAAAATTGTTTTAAACCTTTTAGCACAAGTCTTGAACTATTGCAATATCATCGTATCGTGGTATGGATCGAATCGTAACATGAGAGTTACACACCTTGGTCTTTTATAGAACATTCCCCAACCATGATCCTGAAGGCCCAACACAGCACATTTTGCATGTCTCCCTGATCAAACATACTTGATTAAAATTATCATATCTAAGACTCTAAGACCTGAAAATGGGCGTGTCAGATGAAGGAGACAAGCTAAATGTGGTTGTGTGGGGCCTCCATGAACATGGTTGGGAGAATAAAACAAACATACATAACACATTTAAACTTATATGGGGTATAGTTTTCACAGGACCCATAGGAATGGTAACATTTATACATTTTCATATGAAAATATGTAATGTCTTTCACTCTTGATTTTGTATTTTGATCGACGCCATTTTATTGTCAGCAATAATTGTTGTGCATTTGATAGAATTTAAAAAACATTCAGAATGTAAACTACTCCCTGGTGCTATCCACTTATAAGGACAGTAAAAAAATGGTGTCTATTGTAAAATTTTACTTATATTTATTATGCACATGGTACAGTACAAAATCATGGGTCTCTAACATGGCAGCAATCTTTTTGCCCAAAATGTCCTCAGGAAACAGTTATCTGTATTTTGTCTTCTTCGTGGTATCAAGGGGGCACAGTGCTGAAACACAGCAGCAGATTTAGCGAACATACAAGAAACAAGGACAACAAAAAATAAGAGAAAAAGGTTATACAAGGTCCATAAATACAGAGACAAAAAGCATGACTTTGAAAGTAACACAGAGCTAAGAAAACAGAAGTACAAAGGTCAATGATGATGATGATAAAGATAAAAAATGCTTTTTAGAAAAGCATCTGCGTGATTAGGTTGCAAAAAGAGCTATAGAGCCAGAAATAAGTGTAAGGCCTAGATATTCAAACAATCCAATATCAGTGATGATGGAACATATCTCCTTTTCCAAACATGTTCTGTTAATACAAACATTACTTCATTATATGAGGCAGTTTTTCAATCAGGGATTGTACCTGGTGCACAATGATATTGCAAACAAAAGGTGCTTTTATAATTTTTTGGGAATAAAGTGATGGTGAGAAAATGTTTGATATTTTTCAATTCTAAAATCATATTGCTGCAAAAGTTAAACCATAATATGACTGCTGGAAACAAAAGTTCCAGTCTGTGAATATTTTTTATTAAAAATATAAAATAATTTGGGTAAAGACAGCATTTATGTTTGAAAAAAAGCATTTTTAAGGGTCATCTGCATTCCCCAAACATAAATGCTTACATGATGGCTTACATGAGTCTAAATTGAGGATGACCAAGCAGCCACAATGAACTTACAAAATAAGTTTCATCACCTAGATCTAAAGAGTATGTTCAATGAGCTTTTAGCTTGGTATTACTAAATGGCTCAAAATGAAAAAAAAAAGTTACTGGCTTCATGAATATAACTGATTTCCTGATCTCTGAAAGAGTGCAAAACATTCAGAGGCACCTTTTAAAGTTTACCTGCTCATAGACATACAAACCTGACTAAACAGAGATCATAACCCACAAATTTGTAACAACGTGGGTGAGAATTTCTTTGACATTCTGAATGGATACCGCAATGAAGCATCTTAAGATTTTGACCAGTATTTTGACACTGGTTAAACTAGGGGACGTACAGATGGGCCTTGTGTAACATCCATCTTATCTAAGAAGTACAAAGTCATCTTTCCTAAAATCATCAAGACTCAAAGGCCACAAACATGGAGAATGAAAGGTGATACAAATCACTCGTCTAGACTTAAAAACTTAACTAAAAGTTTCAAATGCAAGACTGAAATCAAGCTGTGTATGTACTGACTTCTTTGTCCTTTTAGACAGTAGCACTCTTTTTTTTTTTTCACAAATCAGCTGATAAGATGGACTAGGACTCCTATTATTCATTCTCATGTAGCCACTCTGTGACACTAACAGACAGACCTGAAAAAATTATTTCAAGCACCTTGACCCATGGAGCGTAAACCCTGATGATGTAGCTATGTCATTGTAATCACACGATGACGGGTCAGCTGCTTTGGGGTTCTGCATTTTCTTTTTATAAATGATCAGACATGTTCTTAAAAAACCAATTGGTTGATCAATGAAGTGTAATCAAAATCTATGCATGGCAGATTCTGTACGTAAGACAGTATGGTGTGCCCCATTTCAGCCCCCCGTGAGGTCATCCTTCTGTTTAGATCAGAGAATGTAAACAAGTCGAGGAGGAAAATGTAAAAAAAAAAAAAAAAAAAAATGCACAAAAGAGCACCAGACACTATATACCAACAAAAGGACTGTGAAGTCACAGTCCCACAGCACCAGGTCCAACCCTCTTTATGGACTTTTTCAAGAGGACTTGGGTTAAGAAGGCTTAAGAATGTAGCACATGTCCATCTTTCCCAATAGTTGCTTCGCATTTAGCTGGGCACCGAATGGAAAAACGGCAACTGACTTTCCCTGCAGGTCACCCTCTGTGCCCGCTGTCCTCATCAGAGAGAGAGAGAGTTTGTGTGTTCGTGAGATGGATGTCTAGCAAAAATGCAGGAGAGCTCACTTTTCTCCTTCAACAGACTCATCCCATGATGATTCCTGGTCATCCCCCTCAACTTCCCCTAAGTCCTCAGTGCCTTCAAAGTCATCATCCACATATTCATCTCCCCAGTGCACCTCCTCTTCCTCTTCTTCTTCAAACCTCATCCCTTCGTAGTCCATTTCTTCATCCTCCTCCTCCTCCTCATCATCATCATCATCATCATCCACAACCTCAAGGCCTTCATCTTCTCCATCATCCCCGATCACTCCTTCCACCACCTCACCTTCATCGCTCATATCTTCTTCCTTGATGTCCTTAGAAGGGGAAGAGGATGGCAAAACCACATTGTCCACCACCTCGTCTGCATATGGGTCTCTTTGGGCTTGGAACGAGGGTCTGTTTGGGGCAGGAATGAAGAGCGGAGCAGCAGGCGGTAGGGCAGGCTGTGGTATCCTGCCGGATGCTGCCATATTGGGTGGCGGGGGTAGGGCGGGCACATACTCTCGTATCTCGCCCGGTTCCAGAGGATCGGGGCCACATGGGTCGTGCTCGCTGCAGGACAGCTTGCCATCCAGTTTGGATATGAACAGCATTCCCTCACGGTGCTGTTTGCAATAGGAGTTAGGACACATCTCGCAGTAGGACGCTGCCTCCCTCCTGCACACCTTACACTGATGCCATGGACACTCCCAACGGCCTACAAAAATTCACATGGATTCAGTGGAAAAGTTTTTCCATTATTTAGCATTACAATATCAAGAAACTTTCTTTTAAAGTGATGAAAATAATTTAGAACATTTTAGTTTAGTAAGATAATTTTTTTGTTTTCTTTCTTCCAAAAAACAAATGTGTCATATTAAATCGTTTAAACTGAGACACAGGGTTCCCCAGAGGTATCACAAAGAGTTTTTTTCTTTTTTAAGTTACATTTTTATATATTAGGTATGATACATTTATTAAAATATTCATATGCTACTGTTTAATACTGCTTTCTAAAGACTAAAGTGAAAAATCAGGAGATTAACCATGATTATTTTACTCTTGACAGCCAGTCACTAATCTGCATAATACCTCTTGACACAAACAAATAATAGCAAACAGCAAATAATGATTGTGTCATGCTGTAACATACACTACCATTTGTGGTCAGTAAAATTTTTCTTTAAAGAAATTGATACTTAATAAATTACATTTTAAAATATATTAAATTGAAAACTTAAAGGCCCACTGAAGTGCCAGGTACCACATTATTCAATGTGTTGATGTAATTTCCGCTGAAACGGCTTCAGCTGTTAGCAGCTCCTCCCCTTTTTTGAAACAGCCAATAGCGTTTCGTTAATATACAGTTTGACTTGAGCGCAAGAGTGGACCTTTTCTGTTTGGTAAAGCCAGTTTCCTATAACACTGTTTACCAGGGATGCACGATATTAGATTTTTGCCGATATCCGATATTTTTCAGCTCCTTTTGGCCGATGCCGATACCGACGCCGATATATGTTTATTTGTTACCTTTGTTTGGAACCAACACCATTTTGAGCAAAAACTTTTTTTTTTCATTCTGGTTTCAGATTTCTGAGGTCTCTTTACTAAAAGGATTCTTGTTGAAGATAAATAAATGTTAATAAAGTTCTTTGTATGATAAGAGTATATTAAAAGCCCTGAAAATAACAATAATACATTTAACCAATAATAAATAAAATAAAAAAATATTTTTTTACCCCAGATGCAGCTGTAACCTAAATATTGTATTTTGGGATTTAGCATTTGTGCACACCTATTGTAGAGCTCCTTGGATTATTTTTCATCATCCATTTCCTAAAATTTTATTACAGAATAATACACGGTATATAAAAGTATTTAATGTACAAGTGTCTTGCTTGTGATTTATGACATCATTACTGATTTGTTTATTCAGAACAAGAAGTAACTTTAATTTATTAATATTCTACTGTATAACTACTTCTAGTAGTTAGTGTAACAAGTAGTGTATTCTACTTTTCATTGTATAACTGTAACAACAGCGCCCCCACTACATGTATAAATATATAGCGATTTGATGGTCGGGCACTAGGACCTGGAGGAGCTTCTGCTGCTGTGGAGGCTGCCGCGCGCGCTAGAGAGTGGGGAGACGCGATTGGGCTTGTTTTGGGTTCGTTTTGGTCTAGTTGTTGTGAATACCAGGCAAATCTGCTGCTGACGGTCACGTGCATTCACAAATTTAAGGCAGCATTTAAAAACAGTCAATATAAATCACTGTATATGCAATGTATTAGGTTGTTTTCACTTCAAGAATGACCGCAGTGCTGACATGGTCTCATCGCTGTAGCACTCCTTGCACACGTGAGTTATTGCAGGCGCATATTAACATGTTATCATATCGGCAAGGCATATCGGCATAATTTTTTCATTTTGGCCGATGCCGATTTATATATTTTAAGCGTTTATCGGCCGATTCCGATGTTGTGCCGATAATATCGTGCATCCCTACTGTTTACCATTATAATCTCCTCCATATCGCTTTAAAATGCAGCATTCTGTGCAGAATTCAAATGGGTCAATATGTTTGTTGTCTGCGCGGACTTGCGCATATGATCCGCGCTGCACTCTCGTGTCTGTAGTCTAAATTTAGACCAGAGCCGTTGGGATGTGTGCGCTTCTGCGGTGTGTGAAACTAACGTGAAAACACTTTATTCGCCTCAAATGAAAGCATATTTACACTGAATCGTTTCCTATCACATATATAGTGTGCTATGTGCCTTTCACAATGTAGAAATTAGTAAATGTGTGTTAACAACTGACCGATTTCAGCCACCTCTTCAGCAGTGTAGGGGGCGGGCTTTAGATTCTAGAGAGCATTTGGATTGGACAGAAGATTTGACGAGAAAGTGAAGTCTGCGATGATGTCACCAAAATCTGAGATTCGTTTTAACGGAAGTGGGAGACTGTAAATTTTGAATGCTTATATCTCCTAAATGCAAATTTTGTCATAGTTTTGGAACATACCTGCTTATTCATAACTTTAAGGCTAACACAGTCATACTAAAAGCTAAACAACTTAAATTTTGATTTCAGTGGACCTTTAATATATTTTTTCATTACTGTTTTTACTGTGTTTTTTAACAAATAAATCCAACTGTGGTGGGCATGAGATTTTAGAGAGCATTAAAAAAAACTGACCCCAGACATTTAAACTGTAAAATATTTCATTAAAAAAAAATATATTTTCTCAAACTAATATCAATACAAGGAAGAAAGGGGGAGCCTACCATGAAAGAAACACATCATAATGAAACTTCAACATAAGAAACATAAGAACATAAGAAAAAAAACATAAGACAATGAAACATGTTAAACAAATTAGATTCAAAAGACTCATGCTGTTTGAAAATGAGTCACTCACCTGCAGGTCTCCTGGACAGATTCAAACAGTCGGCATGATAGACTTTAGGACAGCCGGGCTTCTTACAAGACACAATCTGCCCTCCATCACCACAGTAGAAACATTCATCCTCTCGCTCCTTGGTGACCTCTAACTGACTCTTGCGCTTCCCAGCAGCCTTCTTCTTCAGTTTCCGTGCCTTGTCGTCAGATGTGGGCTGATTCTGAAGAGAAAATTGTGTCACATGGAGCATGGCGGAATAGGTAAATAATGAAGTACAACATACAAAAAAAACTTTAATCATGAATATAAACAAATCTAAAATACATGCTGCATGCCATACCTTCGGTCTGACACCAAGGAATCCGCTGCAGTTGGACGCCCCACATTTACACACCGTCTTCCCGTTACCCAGACACTCCAAATTGTAGTTGAAAGTGAGTTCAACACCTGAGAAGGTCCGAAAAATGATTAAATATACATTCACCTACTTTCTAGTATCATATTATCTACTTCATATATAACACCATATAATCTATTTAAACCCACCTGTAGGAATGTCCTCTAACGCAAACAGTCCGACCCTGGTGTCTCCATTCACAGTCCACTTCTGTGTCTCACAGTTTGGCTGGCAGCAGTGGTTCATAAAACGTGCTTGGTTTCCTTTTGGCCCGGCATCTATGATGCGATCCTGCACGTACATGACGAACACAGCCCGGTGTCAAAGTAAGTGAAGAACATGTTTATCAGGAAGATCTGGATTGAGAAATCGATTCAGGTGACTGACCTTATCCAGTGTGAGCATGTAGAAGTTACAGATGTCGTTTTCCTGTGCATGTTTGATCCTGGCTCGACACTCCTCTTCGTCAATGACCTCTCCAACATACTCATTCACAAAAGCTCCCTATTGATGACATTATGTAATTAAATGGGGAAAAGAGACATAATTAGTAGTGCACATATAATACCAAATAACTAATGTAAAAAAATATGTCAATAATATATACATACATATTAGTGATGCACGAATTGCGGTTATTATATCTGTGGACACTGCCGATAATCCGCGAGTCCGAATAATAATAAAGCACATTCCAATTAATTGTGGGTGTCATAATTTGACATTAAAAAGTAGAATATGCGTCACAACAAATACGAGTATCTCTTCAGGGAAAACTAGGGATAAATCAAGTGCTGGGTATGTGATATGTAACTTCTGTTAAAGGGATAGTTCAGCCAAAAATGAAAACTACCCCTCAAATCATCTTACGTGTATATGGCACTTTTCTTTTAGACAAATGCAATCAGTTATATTAAAAATGGACTGCCCCTGTTTTGAAGTCTATGTATCCTTTTTTATTTTAGTATAACGTTTTACAATCAATATTTACAAGTACAATATTTATTTAAAATAGTCAAGTCAACTTTATGTATTTACCGCTTTTACAATGCTGATTGTTTCAAAGCAGCTTCACAGTGTTAAACAGGAAAATATTGCAACAAAATTTGATTCGGCTGTACAGTCGCTCTGGAGAAAGCGGTGATGTTATTAGCTTATTTTAATTTATCATATAGCGACAGTGTTGACAGATCAGTATAATAGTAGGTAACTGTAGATGTCTATACATTGTTTAGAGACTGTGATTGCATTGAGCACTATATGTAAAGTGAAATATGCTACAAGAATGTATACTCACAATTGATACCACACAGCTCCGGGGGGATAAATGTATAACGGTAATTTTAATTTTTTGGTGAACTATCCCTAAGAGTTGAATATAACAAACTAATAAAGCATATATCCAGCCTTTGCGTGGGTTGAACATTTAATTTCTTGTGTGTGTTCGGGAAGTTGTAGTGATGAAAACGATGACATTCCAATTTAAGATGGAAGGGAGTAAAACCCGTGTTTATAATACCATATCATACTTAACAGTGAGAATTAGAATTGTGACGATCGGGTGCAGATATCTAAATCAGGGGATAAGGTGGGTGATGATTTATTTTCAATAGCGGATTCGGGTGATGTTAGAACTGAACTGTGCATCTTTTAATACACACACACACACACACACACACACACACACACACACACACACGTTTAAATAGGCATGTTTGGTAACAGTTCTTCTAACCCTAATGGATGGAGTGTGTAGCTTATTTCTTAAACAACCATGTAGGAATGTCAAGATTAATTTATCTATTATCTACTATCCACTGCCATTTTATGTCAACTCCTTAAATAAAACGGTAGTAACAAGTAAAATGTGCCCACCTTCTTGATGTCAGACACACTGCGTAAACCCCACCCGCGTGACAGTGTCCTGAAGATCTCCACCTCGGTGTATTGACGTTTGGTGAAGCTCTGGTTCTGACAATGCTCCCCTGCTGGACACACTTGAGGATGACACTCGTACATTAGCATGCGATTGATGCACTCCGAGTCAATGCCGCACGGGTTCTCATCTGTGGCTTTACAGTTGCAGCGTGGTATCTCAGATAGATCTGCTGTGATTATTTGCACCTTCCCTATTGGTTTGTTCACCTGAGCGAAAATCGATCAGTGTACATGAGATCAGTGTCACTATCTGAGAGGGGGGGCATTAAGAACGATATTAACACAGAAGATATGTCTGAAAGGAATGGTTCACTCTCTGTTGTCATTACCTTAATGTGTTTGTAAGGAGGAGGTTTCTTGTCGTTCTTCCTGTCTTCTTGAAGCTGTCTCATCTCTTTCTCCGCCAGCAGTTCCCTGAATCTTTCAGCTGCTTCATTTAAAGCTAAGAAAAATAAAACAAATAAATCTTTAAACCCATTTTCTTTTAGTATTGAATGAATTCACATTTTAAAGCAGTCATGACAGATTTAAAAAAAAAAAATATTACTACTATGTTCCTTGAGGTTCACGTATAATGTAAAAAAAAACTGACAAAAACAAATAAAATATTAAAAAATTTAACCATCATTCTGACCCTCTGTCTGAAATTATACATTTTTAATGGGCGGCTGTTTTAAAGTTTGTCAATAAACAGCTTACTGTTATGATTGGCTAAGGTCATTGCATAGAACAAATTATCCAAACACACATATAACCCCCCAATGCGAACCAGGATACATAAATAAACCATCCACAGAGATGCAAACGAGCTGCTTAAACAGGACACATCAAAGCTAATGTTCTTTCACTTTTCCATTTGTCCTGTTGTCCACAGATTCAAGCGCATGGAGTACGTCAATAAATTGAATGGGCATCTGTATACTGTATCCAGTGTAGACAGTGTCAGTTAAAATAATGGGTTCTATTTGCTTTGGGCCCGATTCTTGCGTCTGGCTTAGACTGAAGTCAGCCATTATAAAATACATACATGCAAGTATAAAACAGTCAACTTTCTTCAAACTCACTCCCTCACCCACTCACCCAAAAATTACAATATATAAAATTGTTTACAGTTCTGTTTTGTCTTTAGCCACAACTTAAAGGGTTAGTTTACCCAAAAATTAAATTTATGTCGTTCCTCACCCATAAGACCTCCATTCTTCTTCGGAAGTTTAATATATTTTATGTTTAGTCCGAGAGCGTATCTAAGTGTATGCACACTATACTGTCCATGTGTGACATCGGTTAATTAATTAGAAATTTCTCTTGAAGCATCGAAAACACATTTTGGTCCAAAAATAACAAAAACTATTACTTTATTCAGCATTGTCTTCTTCAAAACCTCAAAACCTTTTCAAACCTCAAATAAAGATTCAAATGGTTGTGAATCAGCAGATTTATTCATGATTCGGATCACCAGTATCACGTGATTTCAGCAGTTTGACACGCGATATGAATCATGAATCAATAAGCTGACGGTTTGAATTTTTATTTGAGGTTTGAAAACAAACACAGAAGAGAAGACCATGCTGAATAAAGTCGTAGTTTTTGTTACAAAAACTGTGGTTGCATAGGACTTTAGTTAACTTTAGTTAGTGTGTAATGTTGCTGCTTGAGCATACACAGTATCTGCAAAGTTACAGCGCTGAAATTTCAATGCAAATGGAGATATTGTCTTTTAAAGTTATGGCAGTTTATTGCCTACAAAAACATCCGGTTTTGGACTACAACGAGCTTCTTCCCGGGTTGGTGACAACATAAGCCCTTGCTAGTGGCTTCTGCCCGTAATGTAAGGGGTGTGGCATTTCTGGACACCTGTGCCTGGCACTTCAGCCAATAAAAATACATGAAACTGTATTTGGCCATCTAAGCAATCTAAGACCAGTGTTTTTCGGAGGGATGGGCTTCATAGAAGCAGGAAGCAAATGAGCCGTTCAAAGTACAGTGGAGACAGCGGTGTGGAATAAAGGTAAAATATAAGAAAAATATGGCTAAGTATTAAGACATGTTATACTGCGCCCCATAAACACAACCAAGCCTAGAAAAAAAACATGGAACCACCCCTTTAACCAACTGATGTCACATATGGACTACTCTGATGATGTTTTTGGATAGTATGGATAGCATGGATAGTATAGTGTGCATACAATTGGATACGCTCTCGGACTAAATATAAAATATCTTAAACTGTGTTCCGAAGATGAACGGAGGTCTTAAGGGTGTGGAACGGCATTAGGGTGAATCATTAATGACATACATTTAATTTTTTGGGGTGAACTAACCCTTTAAGTCTGGAAGTGAACTTTTAAAAAGTCAGATATGGAATGGCCATGGACACCGTGTTAGATAAATGCTAGAATATAAAACTACCTTTCTTATAGATGGCATCTGCACCCTTTCCCATTTTTTCCTTATTGTTGGCATCCCCTTCCATGTAGGGAAAACAGCGAGCTTGATAGGTCCACACATAGTCTTTGGAGCCAAAGAAGTGTACAGGAAACTCCCCCACCTCATGCCTCATACGGTAGATGTTCTCAGGAACGTTTTTTGGTTGAGTCACTTCAGCAGGCCACCACCTGACACAAATGCATCCTTGAATATCATCAATATTGCACTATAATTTTTGGAGGATTTTTTTTTTTAAAACAAACACAAACCTATAGCGGCCCACTTTCACCCAAAGAATGTCCTTGTAATGGGGTTTCTTTCCTGCTCGACAGTCGTTACAGAACCAGCTTCCCTGGGGCATGTCAATGCTCAGACACTCACGGTGAAAGGCAGCAGGGCAAGATTCACAGCAGAGCAGACTTCCTCCTAAAGAATTAAGGGCCCATTTTTTGACAGTTTTATCACCCATCAGGTAAATATTGCAAGTTAAGCACCACTGATAAGAGAATACAGTGCCTTGCGAAAGTATTCGGCCTTTTGGCACATTTCAGGCTTCAAACATAAATATATGAAACTGTAAATTTTTCAGAAAAATCAACAACAAGTGGGACGCAATCATGAAGTGGAATGAAATTTATTGGATATTTCAAACTTTTTTAACAAAACAAACTGAAAAATTGGGCGTGCAAAATTATTCGGCCCCCTTAAGTTAATACTTTGTAGCGCCTCATTTTGCTGCTTACAGATTACAGTTGTAAGTCGCTTGGGGTATGTCTCTATCAGTTTTGTACATCGAGAGACTGACATTTCTGCCCATTCCTCCTTGCAGAACAGCTCGAGCTCAGTGAGGTTGAATGGGGAGCGTTTGTGAACAGCAGTTTTCAGTTCTTTCCACAGATTCTCGTTTGGATTCAGGTCTGGACTTTGACTTGGCCATTCTAACACCTGGATATGTTTATTTTTGAACCATTCCATTGTAGATTTTGCTTTTGGATCATTGTCTTGTTGGAAGACAAACCTCCTTCCCAGTCTCAGGTCTTTTGCAGACTCCATCAGGTTTTCTTCCAGAATGGTCCTGTATTTGGCTCCATCAATCTTCCCATCAATTTTAACCATCCTCCCTGTCCCTGCTGAAGAAAAGCAGGCCCAAACCATGATGCTGCCACCACCATGTTTGACAGTGGGGATGGTGTGTTCAGGGGGATGAGCTGTGTTGCTTTTACGCCAAACATAACGTTTTGCATTGTTGCCAAGAAGTTCAATTTTGGTTTCATCTGACCAGAGCACCTTCTTCCACATGTTTGGTGTGTCTCCCAGGTGGCTTGTGGCAAACTTTAAACGACACTTTTTATGGATATCTTTAAGAAATGGCTTTCTTCTTGCCACTCTTCCATAAAGGCCAGATTTGTGCAGTATACGACTGATTGTTGTCCAATGGACAGAGTCTCCCACCTCAGCTGTAGATCTCTGCAGTTCATCCAGAGTGATCATGGGCCTCTTGGCTGCATCTCTGATCAGTCTTCTCCTTGTATGAGCTGAAAGTTTAGAGGGACGGCCAGGTCTTGTTAGATTTGCTGTGGTCTGATACTCCTTCCTAGCCTAGAAATCTAGACGCACCCTAGCGGCAGCAAATTTAATCTGCCCGCAAGTGTCGTCTAGAAACTCACAATACCCTTTTGAGCTGTATTCCCCTCACTCTGGACGAGCCAATCACATCGTGTATAGAGTCGGCGGGCGGGGCCATAATGACGACGGCCGAGTTGCGTTTGCGTGCTTCTAGTAAACACAGAAACTGGCGAACGGCGGCGGTCTTTCGAATCAGCTTTGACTGCGATTCTGGAAGACTTGGAGTTAAGCTTCTCTCTGAGAAAAGAACAAAGAACGGCACTGAAGTCATTCTTAAAAAGGGAAGATGTGTTCGGAGTTTAGCCGACCGAATACGGTGAATGTTTAATCTTTCAACAAGCTCTGTTTCACCTTCGTTGCTCTGGTTGGTGTAGCGATATCCTATCGCGTGCAGAGGGAGTTTGAAAGACAACCATTTATCCCGCCCCTCGGATTGAGCCCTGTCTATGGTGAGTTTCCAGACCAAACATCTTGATGTGGGTCTGGCTTGTCAGGCTAACTCCTTCCATTTCAATATAATCTTGCACAGTGCTCCTTGGGATGTTTAAAGCTTGGGAAATCTTTTTGTATCCAAACCCGGCTTTAAACTTCTCCACAACAGTATCTCGGACCTGCCCGGTGTGTTCCTTGTTCTTCATGATGCTCTCTGCACTTTAAACGGACCTCTGAGACTATCCCAGTGCCGGTGCATTTATACGGAGACTTGATTACACACAGGTGGATTCTATTTATCATCAATAGTCATTTAGGTCAACATTGGATCATTCAGAGATCCTCACTGAACTTCTGGAGAGAGTTTGCTGCACTGAAAGTAAAGGAATTAACGAAAAGAAATTCCACTTCATGATTGTGTCCCACTTGTTGCTGATTCTTCACAAAAAGTTTCATATATTTATGTTTAAGCCTGAAATGTGGCAAAAGGTCGCAAAGTTCAAGGGGGCCGAATACTTTCGCAAGGCACTGTAGTTACAATTGGTGTACGTACCTTCAGAACACACAAAACACCAGCTGACGTTAATGTGTTCATGGTTTTTGCACCCTTTGCGTGGAGTGAAGTGGTTGGGGCACAGGAAGCTGTTATTGGCCAATGGAACGCTGCCGGCAGCCATACAGTAGTCATTGGCATGGTAGGCCACAGGGCAGCGCACACAGCGGGTCAAACGGCCTGTGAGATCGGCAAGTTATGATCACGGACACATCCTTTTGTTATATTTTTTTCAAACAACAGATTTATTTCTTTAAATCAATAAATTTTTAATCTTTGCATATGCAATAGCTGAATGATGGGCACCTTTGGAGATACCAGGGTTGGTGGGGTTAGTGATGTAGCAGGACAAACAGACGTGGAGGGAGCAGCGGAAGCCACGGTTTTGAGCGATGGTGGGGGAATGTTTCAATATGCATTCCATATGATAAAACTTCCCACACACCGGGATCATACACCTCCTGACCTCCTTGTCAGGCTTTTTACACACAAAACATGTGTGGACACCTACAGGAAGGAAAGACGTAGAAATTCAAATCAGAGTATTACAATGTAATCAAGATTGACTATTCTTTTTTCACATTTTTTTTTACCGAATACTGCAGTAGTTATTATAAATTATTTAGCTGTACACATCTTTTTTTTAAATAATGTGCCCTTGTAATCTTTAATCAAAAGAAGTTCCCCTCTCGCAGCAACATTTCTTCTCTTCTCTGAAGACGTGTTTACTAGAGTGAGAGCAGGACAGCCTGTCACTCACATGGGATCACAGCAATAGCAAACCACAACCATCCAATACAGAAACTTCATTGATATAGGTACGTTCCAATAGAGAAGAAAAAAACTGTCACAACATCCGTTTCATGTTCACTTTAATGTGTTCACTGTGTAATCATTATTGAACTAAACTTTTTTTTCATGCAACTGGATTTTTGAGGACTGACTGCCTCATGAATCGATTGCAATATCATAATTTGAAGTAGCTGATGTGTTAAGTGCTGGTCACTCACCCGTCTTACACTCTTGGCAGATAAACCGGCCTTTAGGTGTTTCAGTGAGGCCAATGCACTGCAGATGGAAGGCACCACAGCACTGCCCCTCACAGAGGAGCAATTCACCCGTCTTCTCACATACCTACACCATATAGTCCCAAAACAGTTTTACACTGAACAGCTATAACAATTTTTAGGCCATACACTACCGTTCAAAAGTGTTTTGGCAACACTTTACAAAAAGGTCTCATTAGTTAACATTAGTTAATGTATTAACTAACATGAACTAACCATGAGCAGTTTGTTACTGTATTTGTTAATCTTGTTAGTTAATAAAAATCCAGCTGTATATGGTTTGTTCATGTTAGTTCACAGTTCATTAAATAATGTTAACAAGATTTTAATAATGCATTAGTAAATGTTGAAATTAACATTAACAAAGATAAATAAATGCTTTATAAGTGCAGTGCATTAATGTTAACTAATGAAACCTTATTGTAAAGTGTTACCAGTTTTTTTATGACTTATGCACACCACTTTTAAAATAAAGTACAACTTTTATACTTAACTAAATACTTAACTTAATATTTAACTTAACTAAAAAGTACAACTTTTTTACTTAAAGTTTATAGTATTATATTGTGTACTAAGACCGAAGGAAAATGAAAAGTTGCAGTTTTCTAGAAAGATATGGCTAGGAACTGTACTCTCATTCCTGCGTAATAATCAGGAAACTTTGCTGCCATACCATGAGTGCAGCGGTGCAATGATATTATGCAGTGCCTGAAAATAGGCTAACTTCCATCAATAACCCACGTAACAACCTGCTTGCACAGAGAGCATGCTGGGGACTATTTTCAGGTGCGATGGCACGGCAGCAATGAGCGTATAGTCCAAAGCCATATCAGTATTAAAAGTTGCAACTTAATTTTCCGTCGATCTTAGTACACAATGTAACTATACACATCACAACAAGCAAATAGGCAAATGTTGGTGTTATTTTGTCACTTATCGAGAAGTAGGCTAGATGAAGCCATTTACCTTCAGTCTTTGTGCTAAGCTAGCGGTGGGTGCGTCGGACAGGGTTATGGCACGAGCGGAGATGAAAACAGTATTTATATAATACTACTATATAATACTACTATAATACTATATAATAGTGGAATTTTTTAACTCTGGGGGATACGGTGAATAAGCTAAAGTCCCAAAAGTGGGTATTTATGCTGATTTAGTGAGCAAACCTTTTTGTAAGGATCTTTGATGAACAGAAAAGTAGAAAGGACAGCATTCATTTGAAATTGATTTTTTCTTCATTACCAATTTTGATCAATTTAATAATAAAAAGCTTCTTTAAAAGAAATTTAAAAAAATCTTATTGAGTGCGAAACTTTTGCATGGTGTGTATCAATATGACCAAGCTCCTAAACAAAACAAAATTTAAAATTATTAACTACATCCAGTATTTGGTATATCAAATATTTTTACCTGGCAAACATTCTCCTTCAACGACGCACCTCCGCCTCGCTCCCCTGATTTTCGATTTGTCAAGAAGTCACCTGATAAAGAATCTCTGCTTGAAAAAGCACTATCATTGAGTCCTGCACCAAAAACCTGAAAATTAAACAAAAAAACAGCTAGGTAGGTATGCAGGTATGCATGCAGGTATGTATCGTATGCACACACACACATATACATATAAATCTATATATATATAAATGTATTTTGAATATAACATGGGAAAACTTATACAGGTTTGGAATGACACAAGGTTGATTAACTGATGGCATCTGATGAAAAATGTGTAGTTTATAATAATGACCTCAGAGATTAGAGAGTCCTCGCCATCAGTGTGTGGCTCCTTTGCCTGAGGCTTTGATGGGCTACACTGCTCTCCTTCAAGCTGGTTCTGGCAGACACTAGGTGTGTCCTCCTGGATTGGGGACAATGTTCTTATCTCTTCCTCGCTTTGTGCTGCCGCTGAGGATGTCAGAAATAAATCTCATTGTACATTTTTCAAAAATACAATGGTGGATCATTTAGAATATTCTCAATAAAATACAACAAATACATGACAAAATATAGTTACGCATGAAAAACAAACCTGATGCAGCACAAGGGCTTGATGCCGTAGGTCCAGGCTCTTCTGGTTTCTATAAAAACATCAGTAGCATCACTTGTCAGACAGTATTACTATTTAACAATGGATAAATTATTTTTTGAAACATTACATTTACATTAGTAATTTAAAAATACATTTGACAAAAGGCATTTGATTTAATGCCTATTACCATTAAAAAACACTCAGTTTAAAAGGACAGTTCACCCAAAAATAGTGTAATTTACTCACGTCGTTCCAAACCCGCAAGACATTTGTTCAAATCTAAAAGCCTTCTATACTCTCAATTGACCGCTACCATTTAGACGTTAAAAAGTTAATAAAAAGATCTTAACACTAATCCATGAGTTGAGCGGTTTAGACCAAATTTTCTAAAGAGACAAATCAGTATATGACAAACAGATTGATTTTAGGCTTTTATTCACATTTATAAACATTTATCAACTCACACATTAGTTGAAGTCGATAACTGTGTTAGGCAGCACGCTTGAGCTTCCGCAAGAACCAATGATGTTCATTCTGATGTTAAGTAGCACGCTTGAACTTTATCAATAAACAATGAGGTTTATTCTCATGTATTACGCTGCATGCTTGAGCTTCTGCTAGAACCAATGAGGTTCATTCTCGTTTTACCCACCACTTTGTGTTTTGAAGTGTCAAAGTGGTAGTTGTCTATGGAGGGATATAAAGCTCTTGGATTTCATTACAAAGATCTTAATTTGTGTTTCAAAGATGAACAAAAGTTTTACGGTTTGGATCGACACTAGGCCGAGTAATTTTTGGGTGAACAAACCCTTTTAAGTGCATCCCAAAACATTACCTGCAAATCTTTGACACCCGAGTCGTCTTGGTTGTTATCTTGTGGTTCACTCTCCTTAAATAGCAGAAGTAAAAGAAAAACAAACAAATGCAAAAAAGACCCCAAAACATGTAATAATTTTCGTAAATCATATCAAGACCACAAATTCAGCACTCACCTCTTTCTTTGGGACCTTTACAGAATCTCCCTCAAAGCTGCAGTCTAGAATTTTATGCACAGGCTTACGTGGCCTCTTTCGATCTGAGGATGCCGCAAAAGCAATATAAAGTGTGTTTATACAGTGCATCCGGAAAGTATTCACAGCACATCACTTTTTCTACATTTTGTTGTTACAGGCTTATTCGAAAATTTATTCAATTTATTATTTTGTTCCCCTGATTCTACAAACAATACCCCATACTGACAACTTGAAAGAAGTTTGTTTGAAATCTTTGCTAATTTATTAAAAAATAAGGGGGGGTGGGGGGTGGGTATGCACAGCCTCTCTCCTATTCTTCTTTGCAGGACCTCTCAAGCTCCATCAGGTTTGATGGGGAGTGTCACAGCCATTTTCAGATCTCTCCTGAGATGTTCAATTGGGACTCAAGGACATTCACGGAGTTGTTCCATAGCCACTCTTTTGTTATCTTGGCTGTGTGCTTAGATTCATTCATCTAAGGTTCAGAATGCTCTGGAGCAGGTTTTCATCAAGGATGTCTTTGTACATTGCTGCATTCATCTTTCACTCGATCCTGACTAGTCTCCCAGTTCCTGCCACTGAAAAACATCCCACAACATGATGCTGCCACCACCATGCTTCGCTGTAGGGATGGTATTGGCCAGATGATGAGTGGTGCCTGGTTTTCTCCAGATATTACGCTTGCCATGCAGGCCAAAGAGTTCAACCTTTGTTTCATCAGACCAGTAAATTTTGTTTCTTGTGGTCTGAGTCCTTCTGGTGCCTTTTGGCAAACTCCAGGTGGCCTTTTACTGAGGAGTGGCTTCCGTCTGGCCACTCTACCATATAGGCCTGATTGGTGGAGTGCTGCAGAGATGGTTGTTCTTATGGAAGAGTCATCTTTCTCCACAGAGACACACTGGAGCTCTATCAGAGTGACCACTGGGTTCTTGGTCACCTCCCTGACTAAGGCCCTTCTCCCCTGATCACTCATTTTGGCCAGGTGGCCAGCTCCAGGAAGAGTCCTGGTGGTTTATCATTTACAAATGATGCAGGCCACTGTGCTCATTGGGACATTCAATGCTGCAGAATTTCTTTTTTGGACTTCATGGCTTGGTTTGTGCACTGACATGCACTGTTAACTGTGAGACCTAATATAGAAGGTTGAATGTATATTGAATGTACCACAGGTGGACTCTAATCAAGCTGTAGAAACATCTCAAGGATGATCAGTAAAAGCAGGATGCACATGAGCTCAATTTTGAGTGGCAAAGGCAGTGAATACTTATATCCATGTGATTTTTTTTGTTGTTGTAACAAATTTGCAAAGATTTCAAATAAACTTCTTTCACATTGTCATTTAAAAAAAAATCAATTTAAAGGGTTACTTCAGTGATTAGCATAATGGCTTTGTATCAGTAGAACTCTTTGTATCGGTGACTCACTCATTATATTGAACAGACACGTTCAGTTTTTTGTCTTCTCCAACTCAGTCACAGTAATCAAGTTGGTGGCTTTGAGAATGGCCACACAGGGCAGCAAAGCATTCTGGGAATTGTAGTCTTTCATCCCCATGAGACAAAAATACATTTTCTGTCTTTTCTCAGTCTAGAAGGCACCAAATTCAATAATAATTTCACATCTCTACTACATTGATGACCCCGTTTAAATACAGATTCATCTTCCCAGTGCTGAAGTACCCCCTTAAATGACTTTAAAAGTACCAATTTTGGAAAAAGGCTGTAACATAACAAAATGTGGCAAAAGTTAAGCGCTGTAAATATTTCCTGGGTGCACTGTACATACAGCTGAAAGTTTGAGACACAAGGTGTCTTAAACTACACATTCTTACCAGATTTCTTCTCACAGGACTCTCTGTCTAACGATGTGCCTCCACAGGGTGGTGATAACGGTAAAGATGGGACGAGACCATCTGGTTGTTGTTTCTGCTCATCTTCTGTGGCCTGCTCAGAGGGTTTTTCAAGTGAAGAGCTTAAACTATCAGGTTCAATCTGTTCTGATGCCGGCTGTGCAGCATTAGTGTTGGTGATGCAAGATCCCTTCAAGAAAGGCATGAAAGAATATTATTAATTTATTTCAAAACAGTTTGCAGGTTCAAGACCATTGGGTCAACAGAAACACTGTTATGTCTTGTAGAATAGTATTGTAAACTTAGCTTACTGTTTTACAGGAATCAGGGGTTTTCTTTGTTTTCTTCTTTGTGGAAAATATTTGATCATATTCTTCACTCCATTCAATCAGCCTCTTGCTTGGTTTTCTGAGTCTTTTGTTTTCTGAGAACAGAAGAATTTATTGAATTTTGCACTAAACATTTATGAGATTTTGTGAACTTTTGAGAGTTATTATTTCAGAGTTTACCTGAAGCATCTTTTTTATCAGGACTGTCAGAATGAGCAGTTTCTTGAAGAGTGTCTTTGAAGACTCCATTTAGCTCTGGGGACACCTTCACTACATCTGGATTCAGACTAACCGAATCACTTTTTGCCTTGGTGCTTTTCCCAATGCCACACTCAAATTTTTGCCATCGCTTTTTAGGAGCAACCTTGGAGATGGTGCCCTTGCCACAGACATCAGGAACAGCATCACTGTGAGAGTTAGAAAGTTCCCCTAACAGAGGCAAACCCTTTTCAAGTGCATCCAAACCTATTGAGGAGTTATGCTTCTTTAGAGGAGAGGCTAAACTGTTTCCTTCATCATCTTCATCTTTTTGAATCTCCTTTTTTGCAGCTGATTTTGGCTTAGCCTTGCTCTGTTTTGAGCTGTTTGGCGTTGACGTCTTACCCTGCCGACTGTTCTGATCCGCAATCGCCTTCCAGTCCTTTTCACAAGGCACCTCATTCGTTGCATCTTCTCCAGGTGAGATCAGTGAAGGTTCTTCCTTAATAAGAGAGGATGGAGATGTGGGAGGAAGTGTTAAAGGCTTCCCTTCCTTCTCCCGGCTATCGTGCATGTCCTTCAGGAGCATTAGGAAAGTGCTGAATTTGTAGTTTGAATCCGCACGGAGCGAAGATTCTCCTGAACTGCATTCCTCTTTGACAAGAGACCTGAAAGAAAGCTCCTTCATATCCTGGAAAGCATCCATGGGAGAGACAGAAGGAGACGGGATGGATGAAGATGATGTGTCCGAGATCATGCTCTCGTTTTTAACAGAATTAGGGGAGGATTCAGTCACTTCTGATTTGGGTCCTTTATGTCGGGGTCCATTATGAACGCCATTTTTCTCCTTTCGGATTCTGGTAAATTTAATAAGAGTTGGGTTTGGGGGTGTGTGGGAGATGGAGGCATCAGTGGACTCTTCACTGGCCTCCGTTTTTACCTCCCATTGTTGTTTTAACAACTTAGAATGGTCAATGGGGGATGAGCACTTGTTGTAAATCTCTGAGCATTCATCTCCATCACATGGTGAGAGAGACTTTGGCTCCTGACTTAAGTCTTTTTCCTCGGTTTCTTCGCTGGCGGCAAGTGCTCTTGACATTAAGCCACTGCTGGCAGGAAAATAGAAAGAGTGCATGGCAAAAGACCCATCTGATGACCCTGGGGAACTGCTTTCCTTCTGTCTGGAGTTCGTAGCCCTAAGTGTTTTATCTTTGGGCGCTGACTTCTTTAGCTTACTGTTTGTTGTGCATTTTGAACTAGACTCTGTTTTCTTCACCGGCTTGTTCGCAATGGCTTTTGTCGTCTTTTTACTTGGCTGTATTTTCTTAGGTTTAGTGCATGGTTCTTTTGCCACCTCTACTTGCATTAATTCCTCTGAACGTTTGGGGCACAGAATCCTCGGGACAGAGTCAATATCTGAATACGGACTATCTAGGGGGTCTGATTTGTGTCGTTCAGCAGCTGTGGAAGGTTTGTAGTTGTCTGATGATGGGTTTGATTTTGATTTAGATGATAAAGACCTATCATTTAGTTTCAAAAGAGATTTTACAGTTAAGCTTTTCTTTCTAGTTGCCTTCTTTTTGCTTCCAGTGTCAGGTTTTCCCCTGTTCTTAACAGATGCATCTAGTCCGTTGGTCAAAAGTGAGCTTGATGATGTGGACTGTGTATTAGACATTGGGCAAGTGGGACTTTTTGGTGCCTTTTCTTCTGTAATAGGCATGTGCACATCATGATCTAAAGACAATGGAGGTTCACTTTTCAACCATTTGGTCAGTGCTGCCTCTGCCTCCAAGACACTAGCTTTCCATGATGGCATTAGACGCTTAGGAACCTGCAGAATGAACAAATACTTTAAATTTTCTATTAAAAGCATTAATGCATTCATTGTTATTCATTGATAACCATTTATTGTTCCAATTATAAGTTGCATTGTAGCATTATAAGTTGCAACACTACCGTGTATTTGTAATCTTTGTCCTTCTGTCTTCCTCTCCGTCTCAGAACAGGGAGTTTTTCAAACTGATGACCTCCTTCAAAAGGAAAAGTGGCTTTTGCCGGGACCCAAGCTTGATCTATGATCTCCCCAAACATCCTGACAAAATAGAGGCGGCATGGCCGACGACTGGGATCTGCAAGAAAATGTCATCATTCTGTAACAATATGACAACAATGGGTTCTGAGAAAAGTTAACCTAGAAGACATTTTGGTTACAGAAGTGGAAAAAATTCTAAATATCCTGTTGCATTGCCAATAGAATTATAAATTAGTACATAAGCATTTACTTTCTTGAAAAGTAAAAAATAACATTTACACTTAGTTGTTTGTCTTATACTTATGGAATAAAAGTTGTTCTTTTAATGATACAGACAAATAGTCTTGAAATTCAATGTTGTACATGCACCACCTGTGCGGACACAAAAATTGTGCTGCATGCGTACAGTGTGTGCCTCCTGATGATGGCCGATTCCCAAAACGATTACGTCATGCGAAAGTATACTTCGAGCTTAAACCAAACCCTAAATTTATCCCTAAAGTAAATACAGGTAGGTAATTAATATTACTCTGTATTTGTGCAATTACACTGTAACAACGTCTCTTTAAATAAAGTGTAAACAAAACCAAAAAATATATATTTTTTGATAATAACATGTCCCCCACCATCTCAATGTCACATCAGATGAAAAAATATTTAAAAAAATTAAGCATCCTCTAAGATAAAATAAAATAAATCACCTTTCATTTTGGTGTGCACTTCAATCTGTGGGTCAGTGGTTACATGACAGGGCCACCAGGGTCTGCGGTTGAATTTGGCCCACACAACATCTCCAACAGAGTACTTTACACCTGGGAGCTGCTTCTTCTTTGGGCTGTTGGACTAAAATAAAAAAATTATTTCAATGGTCATTTATCAAAAATCAATCACACGAGACAAGACTGCTTAAAGGGTTAGTTCACCCCAAAATGAAATTGATGTCATTAATGACTCACCCTAATGTCGTTCCACACCCGTAAGACCTCCATTCATCTTCAGAACACAGTTTAAGATATTTTATATTTAGTCCAAGAGCATATCCAAACTGTCCATGTCCAGAAAGGGAATAAAAACATCATCAAAGTAGTCCATATGTGACATCAGTGGGTTAATTAGAATCTCTTGAAGCATCGAAAATACATTTTGGTCCCAAAAATAATAAAAACTACGACTTTATTCAGCATTGTCTCTCTTCCTTGTTTGTGTTCAAACCTCAAATAAAGATTCAAACGGTTATGAATCAGTGAATCGATCAATGATTCGGATCGCCAGTGTCACGTGATTTCAGCAGTTTGGCATGCGATCCAAATCATTGATCGATTCACTGATTCACAACCGTTTGAATCTTTATTTGAGGTTTGAACACAAACAAGGAAGAGAGACAATGCTGAATAAAGTCGTAGTTTTTGTTATTTTTGGGACCAAAATGTATTTTCGATGCTTCAAGAGATTCTAATTAACCCACTGATGTCACATATGGACTACTTTGATGATGTTTTTATTAGCTTTCTGGATAATGCATACACTTGGATACGCTGTCGCACTAAATATTAAATATCTTAAACTGTGTTCCGAAGATAAACAGAAGTCTTACGGGTGTGGAACGGCATTAGGGTGAGTCATTAATGACATCAATCTCATTTTTGGGTGAATTAACCATTTAAACTGTTTGTTTAGGCTACTCTTTTAGCATTTCAGATACTCTCAACTTTGAAAAAAGAGCATTTTGTGGGTGACAACTTAACTCAACCCACACAAGTGGGTAAAATACAGGTCTAGTGCATACTACGGCCATTGTCCAAACTGTGACAAAGATCATGACCAGATAAAGTTTAAAAAAAGAAGTATGAACCAACAAACACTGAGTGTACACCTCTGCTCCACTGGGAAAAAATACATAAAATTGAACTACTAGTAAACAATTCAGTACAACTTTGTGGTTCAATTGCGTTCAGCTTAAGGGAAAGCAAAACAAATGACTTCTGTTCATGACAACTTGCAAATTTAAAAACAACTGGCCAATACCAACTATAAATAAACATACCTCAGCCTACAAGTTGCAAATGTGTTGCTGAAGTCAAATTGTGTAATTTATGCACCACTAATTTCACTACAGAGAATTGCAAAAATAATGAACATTTTTCAAAGTTACCCAAACACTTCCCCTGTGCGCGACTGGTTAAAAAACAGTTAGTCCCATCCCAAATTCACACTACTGGTTTAGCTAATGTTGCTGTGGCAAAGCAATGTTGTGACAGACCCACTGTCTACTCTTTTAGACAAATCAAACTAAAAAATTGAGTTTCTGCATATTAAGCTAAGATAAGAGAAAATATTTTAACTTTAAAAACCTACACAAATGCACACAAAAACTGCACAAATTTTTCTACTATGGTACCAAGCAAAATATTACTACGCAGATATAAATACTGATACTTATTAGCATATATATAAAATCTAATGCATATTGAGGCAGCATTGTTTATCAGATTAAACATTTTATAATGATAGACTTACATACTGGATAAATACATTTTTTTAATTTATCTGCATCAGTTGGTTACTGTGGTCAATTGACAGTTTTTCTGTCAGCTTAAAAAGGTACTGAGATCTGTTACACTGCACCTTGTGTTTTATGATATGTTTGTGTTTATAGTGTGCAAATTAAGCTTAATTAAATTTAAATATTTAAAATTTAAATAATTAATACATACAAAACTACCAGAGGAATTGTTTCTATTCAACATTTTTCTGACTGAATACAACTGGGTTTTTTTTTGTCCATTATAAAACACTCTATTTTGCTTTAATAATAGCAGCACTCAAGGTGCCTAACAGATTTGTGTAAAACTTGATCATGTTCTCCAGCATGATTTGAGCATATTTTGCTTCAATGGAAGCAAAAAGACAAATTAGTTCAAATTTCTCAAACTTGATTAGCTGTTTAGTTACTTCTGTAGAATCTTGTCACGAAATGTCATAACATTTCTTTGAATTTAATGTTTATTACAAGGTTTAAATATGATTTTGAATCAGATTTGTAATGTGGTTTCAGACCTTTGGACCCCACTATGTGTGCATATAAACTCCATTATATATATATATATATATATATATATATATATATATATATATATATATATATATATATATATATATATATATAAAGGGTGCACTGAAATTTCAGCTATTCAATGTCCACAAAATCATAACTCTAGGGTAGGGCATTTTGTTAAATATGTGTACTGTATTATATATTTATTACTTAACCTGTTAGTGGCATCATTATTTAATATATGTTTGAATAAATCTGTCTTGAAGACAAGTTATTAGAGTTTATTAACGTTTAAATGTTTATATTTCACAAATTGGAGTAGAAACAAAAAACTGCCTTATTATGCAATTTAAATGTTTATACAAATGAGTTTTAGCTATTTGAGTGTTGATTATTAAATAAGCTTGATTGATTACAGATTATTAATTTATTAATTATTTTTGGCTTCAGTTGCATACTGAATTTTCAGACCAGAATTTATTTTGGTACATCCCTTCGGGATTATATATGGATTTCCCTTCCTGGACGACAGCATGTTCTTAAGTGGTAACACTATATCCATATTGTACACCTGTTTTTGTACATCTGTTGTACACCTTGATTGTGGGAAAAACCACAATCAAGACAACAAAACAAATCAGTTGAATATAAAATCATCTTACAGGATTTGAATGGGAGTCACTAGGTGAATTTGGTCTTTTAGAGAGACCAGAGTTAAATATTGAAGCGCTGTTCCCAGTGCCAGGTAGATCGCAGTCACTGTCTGAATAATCATCCATACTATCAAAATCCTCCATCATGACCTCAACAGGCAAATGTGAGGGACTAGCAGGAGGGTCAGACTTCACTGTATTTTTAGCAACACGGTTACAACTTCCATGTTTGTTTGTACTTAGGTCCAGCCTGTGACTGCTCAGAGATTTTGTATTGACCAGATTTCGTTTCTGGCATTTCTTTGACGCATCTTTAAATGGTGCCACTGCTTTTCCCCCGGCATCCACATCCTCATCATTATCCTTGCTGTCCCCACTGTCAAACAGTGTTGACTCAAAATGCAAAAATCCATTTGGGATAGATGGAAAGTGTTCCAAGCTATCAGAGCTTACTGGTGAGAAACCATTTTTGTCCAGATCCTGAATAGCAGTCCTGTCAGTGTTTCCTTGCGAACTGGATGCGTGGTAAAGGCCTATTCCGAACTCACTGCCACCGATGGGATTGTGCATGAGCAATTTATTTCGCCCGTGAAAGTCCTTGTCCTGTAAACTCATGTCCGCATGGTTCACCATAGTGGTCAGGTCCTGAAGTCTCCTCAACGGGCTGTAGTTGGAAGTGGATTCTCTTTGATTGTACGCGAACTGCGATGCGGAGAATTTGTACCCAGAGTTCAAGAAATGCATGGCAGACCCCTGGTCCCCCTGTCGCTTTGTGCCATGGGGTCCACAGGAGCTGATGCGGCTATCAAGTCCCTTGGACTCCTGTGGATTGCCACGACACTCCAAGCCATCCCTGCCAGCCACTTTATAGGACTGATTCATGTTGTCATGGCTCCATCCTGCAACAAAATAAACAGGGAAATGCTTTTAGAATGTTTTTAAGATAATATAACCCTTAGAATTATAACTTAGGGATTTCTGAACTTCTAAGGGGGTTGTTGCAACTGGCCACCGAACATGAGTTGTGCATTTAACCAAATGATTCAACAATTTAACAATTAAGCACCAAACAAAAAGATTACACATTATTGACATTTTTAAACACTGTAATATTGCAAAACACCAGAATGCACATGCAATATCCCTGCTGAAAATACAGATTGAGCTGAACTGGAGCGAGTTGGACGACCACACTAGACCAGCATAAACCAGATGCCAGTTTAGATGGTCAAGATGGTTTTTAGAGCATTATAGCCGGTCGACCTGCTAATGACAATCTTACACCGGTTAGAAACCAGCTATCATGTTCCAAAACAGAGCTAGCATCTTAAAGTGGCTTTTGTAACAGGGTCGCTACTCGGGTTTAAGCCGCAAACCTCGTAGGCCGTCTTGTCAAGAATCCATCAAGACAAAGATAAAAAAGCTTGAAAAACTCGACATGAATCGCTATATCGAAGGCACTTTGATATGCCCCTGCTGGACTGTTTAACGATGACCTCTGCCGCGATTTCAGTGTGAAAACGTTGCTTAAAGTGTTACATTATCATCATGTGCATCAACAGTTCCCATACAGTCATACAGCAGTAAAGTAACCCACGACGGTAAGATAAAAATGCACCAAATACAAAAGGTACAGGAGAGAAATAACCCGGTTTCTTACCATTTACGACTCGGTCACGACAAAACCACCGGAAAGCCCTTCAAATTCGAGCATGTAGCGTTACTTTTGGTCAATTTGTGAAAGCGGATCTGCAAAATCCCAGCAGCATTTGCACCAGTAGGCCCGGCCTCAGCACTCATTTCTCTCTCCAACATCAAAAATGGAGATTAATAAATAAACGAGACTGAAACTGAGCGCCTGTCACTTTCCCCCGAAGCACCACGTCAATACATCGAAAGCACGTTTTTTTTTAGCGGCCACGATTTCTATTGAAATACATGATTGTTTGCCCCGCTTGCCGAGTGCCCCTGGTTGTATGTGTGTGTGTATGTGTTAAAACAAGCCCTGACTGCCTCTGTGTGTGTGTGCTGGTAAGAGCGACCAATCGGCATAGCACATACCCAACCCCCCCAGTAAGTGTACATCCACTTAACCCGATTCACTATTTCCCACCAGGTACATCTCTCACTTTAAGAAAATGCATGTGGACAATGTTGCAAACAAACGCGATTTTAACTTTTCCCCCAAATCGTCATGCACAGTCACAGCCAACGCGGTGCTTGTTGGGTGCATGGAACGATACCACAGTGAGCATTTGCTTTTTAACCCTCACGCCATTTGTTTCCTTGTCCTAACAAAGGCGTAACTTCCTCCATTTTAGAGAGACGGTTCGTTCTTTGCAAGGTAGCCGACCACAAGAAGTCATATGAGGATAAAACACAATTTATTGGTCTCGATTAAAATACACAAGCTCCGACATGCTTCATGCTTCAAGTTTTCTTAGCGCATTTTGTGAGTGGTTGGAAATTAGGCCATGCCACGCATAAGTGTAATATGTCAGACAGTTATGGCAAGCGGGTTTAACATGTAACGTTAGTACTGTCACAAGGGCGCCAAGTGTGCGACCGCCCAGGGTCTCATGCAAAGTCAAGTGACAGCTGACTTGATTTAAAAAGACAATAGTTAAAATGTTTTTTTTTTTGACCCTTTAAAATACTATTATAGTTACATCGCCGTAGCTAAAAATGTTAAACGTGATACCTTTTCTACTTGTTCAAATGTTATTATGTAGTAGGCTAACTTGCAATATTTTTCTTTGCGTGAGACGGTAATATGTCACTCAGCGCGGCATCACACATCAGGCCAGTAGAGAGAGCTTTATTCACCCCATTCAAATTCTGATTTTGGCTCCCTTTGAAACCAAAGATATTAGACTACCTAAGAAGTTCAATAGGCTACACTAGAAATCCACGCTCATTGAAAAAAAATAATTTTAAATAAAGACTTTTATTCAAAACAATACTCAATGCCTCTCCATGTCTCCAGACATATATGGACCTATAATCTTACTCATGCTGCTTTTTATTTTTATTTTTTATAATCAACATATAAAATAAATAAAAATATTATAGGCTAATATTTAAACAAAGCCTAATTAAATAGGCTATGTTTCTTTAACCCATGCCAGCACATTCTGATGGACATTGTCCTTTATGGCAGCGGATATAACTCACAATATAATAGACATTTTTAGCATACAGATATACGCAATACATAATTATAAACTATAAACTGTCTACTTTTATTTGTGTACACTCACAAAGGTCATTGACTCAGAGAAATTATTATTTTTCATGCACTCCAAATGCTGTCTTCATTTAAAAAAAAATGCATTAAATGTGTATTAAATGCAAACTTTTTAGCTTAAAAGCATTTCTATATTCAGTCCATATTTCTAACAAATGAAATTCAAAGCCAAAATAACAAAAAAAGAAAACTTTGAGTTACCACAATGGAAATTTAAACATTTTGTTCTTTTAATTTTAATTAATGCATGGATAACACGCATGGATAACACGCATGGATAACCTTCCATTTCAAAATAATGGCTATTGCGGTGCTGGGATATACACAAACTTACTTCCAAAAAGTATATGTTGCATACTTTTTGGAATGACTTATCATGAGAGGGGAAAAAAACATTATAGACCCATAATAGCGGTTAAGTAAAACGCCGTCCTTTCGCAATAGTTTTTTATCGACATTTAGCAGCTTAAATATCACGAAGGTTTTGTGCAACTCTGTAATGGAAACGCAGCTACTGAGAGAGCAGTCCAAACTAATTCAAGTGGATTCAGGCCGATTTGCAAGCACATTTAACCCATTCATTGAACATAATTTAAGCGTCAAAATGTGCGCACTGTGCAGTTCAGTTTAACTTCTTGAACCCAATGCTGTGAATATATGATTTATTAATTTTTTTAATATCCACATAAACAACAAATTATTTGTCAATATAGACCCCCTTTAATGTAGCTACCCCTGGGCCTCGCACATCACATTCGCACAGGGCGTTTTTTTTTAAACAGCAGGCCCACCAGCAAACTATATATTTATTTTATTTGGTTTGATTGATTTTTTTTTATTCAAACCAGGCCAAGCAAATGGCCGGTTTCAGAGCTGTGACGTCAGAGTGCAGTGAAACACTGCCTCAACATAAGATGGACAATGATTCTGTAGCCCCGCCCACCGACTCATGCCACTGATATGACACACACCTACGTAGAGCTAAACCGAATACAACTTCTAAGCAACAAACATGCCGTTTAGCTTCATTCAGATTGCAATATTATGAATGCATGAATTTACTTTATTTTAAATGAATATCCAGCTCATGTGGGGAAGACCGAGCGTGTTTGTTCTTTTATTTCTGATCACAGATAAGTTTGTAAACAAGAGTCTGGATTTGCAGACAGGCTGAGATTACATGAACGAATGAAGCAACACTAATGTGAGCAAAAATGTTTTTTATATGTGAAAGTATGATCGTTTGATATAGATTTATTTATTATGTGTATGTGTCTAACAAAAAATACCTTAGCACAATGTCAAAGGCTGAATAATCCTTTATTTTGTGGTGTTGTTGGTTCATTGCGATTTGGGATCAGACTCGGACATGTATGGACCTGGGCACGCAACGCCCGGGCTACCAAAATGGACTACCAAACCGGCTACCAAAACATATCACCGGCCTGCCGACAAGCTGTCTTGAAATAACATTACTTCCTTGGCGTGTGTGGTTCGTGATTATATCCACCAATCGGACAGGCGGGCCAAGTAATACAAAAATAACATTCCAATCAATCGCGAGTGGATGAGAGAAAATAAAACATCAAGGAAAATTAAAGGGTTACTTCAGCGATTAGCATATGGCTTTGTATCAGTAGAAACCCTGGAGTATATTCAAATGATTGTGCTTCCCCCCTCATATCCCCCTGAGACAAGAGATTTGTGCAATTTATTTCTGTAAAAATTCCTCCAATGACACAAATTGACGATATTTGCGTCATAGGAGGAATGTTTGGCCAAAGGCTAAAGACTACAGCCAGCAGAGGGCGCTATTTTCTCATGTTTTACACCCGCGCATGGGGGATGGGAGATCGCACTTACAGCACTCAGCTCGCAGCTACAGCCTCAGGCATTCATGGAAACTGAACTATGCTGAGACAGAGAGCAATGTAAGTGTTTTAACTTCTCAAATTAATTTATATGAAAGTTAAGCTTCCAAAGGCATGAACTGAAAACGTGCCAGACTGAACACGCGTTGTGAATGTATGCCACGAATGTGGTCGCGATTACCTCAGCTCTCATCATGAGCTCATCAGCCCATAATGTTTAATATAATTTTACTCCTGCAGTTAGTGCTCAGTGCTATCACACTCACGTGATGACTCGCTCATGATATTGAACAGACACGTTCAGTATTTAATAGTGTATGTTCTCAAACTCAGTCACAGTAATCCAGTAGGTGGCTTTGGGAATGGCCTCACAGGGCAGCGAAGCATTCTGGGAATTGTTGTCTTTTATCCCCATTAGACAAAAATACATTTTCGTTCTTTTCTCAGTCTAGAAAGCACCAAATTCAAAAATAATTTCACATTTCTACTACATTAATAACCCAGTTTAAATACAGATTCATCTTCCCAGCGCTGAAGTACCCCTTTAACAGTTAACTCAGTCAACCTGACGGATAATCTTTATAGGACAACTTTATGATTTGAAATGGAAGTTCCCCAAACTGGAAGTGCCATCCATAATTCAAAATGCAGTTGGCTCATCAGGAATAAGATTAATGCATAACTAGCTACCGTTCATGTTATTACTTATTGTTATTAGTTTGTATTACAATTGTTAACATGTTTGTTAGTACTAGTGAGATTTGTAATACTATAAATTAACCAGGCTGACATATGATAAGTAAATAGTGAGATAAGACATTTTTAATAGAAAATGGAGTCTCATAATTCAATGGCAAAAAATTAATGCATTAATGTTAGTATCCAGTGAATAAGTAGCTAATGTCTATCAAATTCAAGCAATTAAAAATCACATAAAAAATTTAATCATTACTGGATTGTTATATGTGCTACTAACATAGAAACAGATGCCAGTTAGATTAAAGGAATATATGTTAAAATGGCTTGCCACAAACATCAGTCAACCTCTATTGTGTCATGAGATAAAATGTAATGTTGTTATTCGACCTATACAAAATAGAAGTGGCAATATATTTGCAATTAAAAAAATATTCAAATTTGTCAACTTTCCCTTTCTGAGAATTTGGTCCTTATACCTTATCCACACTCAGTATAGACACCGATTTTAAAACCAGAACAAAGACAGTAGGAGAGAACCCATAATTTGGCTGTTTGCATAAGAAATTTTAAGGGGGGAAAAAGTTAAAATTCGAGATTTTAAAAATTTCAACTTACCTTAGCATATACAATTATTAAAGTGTTTATGTAATTAACGTGCATGCCATTATTTTAGTGCTGTATTTTGTTTTATAATATTTATAATAAGTTTCTGATTCAGCCAAATAATATTTTTATTTTATTTATTAGACGTTAGTCATACTTGAATGCTTGAGTCACATCATAAAAGAGGAATTTATATACCAACTCAATTGACATTTAAAAATTGGTAAATTTGAACTGTATAGAACTGTTTTAGCAGTTTTTCCACACAATTTATATTTTTGAAGTGATACTTGTTTATTAAATTTTTTTATCAGATCAGGTGTATTCGATTACACAAAACTGAGCCTTGTTTTAGCCCAACAGTTAAAAAACAAAAGTAACATGGTGTTTTAAATGGGATCATGAATCAGCAAAACTATTTTGGCTGGAACAGAGCACACTGGGTGATATAAACTCACAGTTATATTTACAGGAGCATGTGTAAAGGTTTGCCATTGTGAAAATCTGTGACTAGACTTTTTGTGAAAAATCCACATCTTTCTCTGTCCTAAAAGGGCACCAGACATTTCATAAATACAACAATAACAACAACAAAAAGATAAACATATTCTTAGACATTACAAACAGAGCACTTTCACATACACATCAGGGGAACAGAGGAATTATTACGGCTGATCAGATTTTTCAAGTCAAAGTCCTCTAGCGTGAAACAAACCAGGTGTAATGAAGACTGTAATTGTACATCAAAAAATGTAAGTAAAATGTAACGTTCAATGTAAAACAACACAATTGCAGGTCTTTCTACATTTCACTTGAGCAAAGTCTAAGGACCAAAAGATTAATATGTGTTCAATACTGTAACTTTATTTCACAATACTACCGGTCATGCACATCTGTACAATAGGTTAACATACGTCATAGCGAGAAAGGTAATGCTAATGATCTTTGGAAAAAGATACACAAAAGGATAACACTGGCACATACACGCATTTAGGTATCAAAATCCATCTTTTTTTTCCGTTTTTTTGTTTTTGTTTTTTTGTTCCTTGCAAGAGTTTGACATTGCAAACACAATTCACTGTGACTTTGGACATGCACCCACATCCCTAGTCCCTCCTCGAAATAAATAAAAAAATGGTTTTCATTCCGTAGTGTCTTTCTCTTTCACAGTGGCGTCGCACAATGCCCTTTTCTGCATCATGGTGTAAGGGAACGGTGCACCATTGCAGGCGCCATAGTCCAGTTTGTTAAGCCTTGATAGTGTTTTGATGCTGCCTGGAGGCCTACCAGGGCTCACCTTGTAGCCTGCAGCTTTGGTGGTGCCCAGTGGCCTTCCAGGGCTGGTTTTAAAACCCGCTGCTCTGGTGGTCCCAGGCGGTCGTCCCGTACTTGTCCGGTAGCCTGCAGACTTAGTGGTACCCGAGGGCCTGCCTCGGCGTCCGGACTTCCCGAGGCCCTTCTTTTTCTTAGAGCCCTCTGGAGCATCTGCACCCCTCATTCTAACGGTTTGGGAGTGAAATTCATTCTGGGAGTCCTGCATCTGGCAAGACATGGGCTTGATCATGCTCTGTGGCAAGGGGGGCAAGTTTGGGAGTGGCAGTTGTAGTGAGGGAGGTGGAGCAGTGGGGTAAAATTTGTTGGACTGTGAAGTGCACAACTCAAAATGACTGGCTGGGTGTTGCCCATCATCCCCAATGCTACCCAGACCATAGTCGTTGCTGTTGCTGGCTACTTGGTGCATCATTTTCTGTTCAAATAAAGCATATTTTAAAACATTAGAAAAAAGGACAGTGGTTAGTTTGTTTATATTGGAAAATAACATCCAAATATAAAATGATTGCAATTTATACTTTCCAAACATCTTACAACAAGCGCGTGCATCGCAATTAACTGACTGATTGACAATGTCAATCAAAAAGAAAACAACAGGCCTGTTCAATTAACCACGGAAAGTTATGCAGAGAGAGTCGTAGATATACAAACTATGGAAATAGTATAATCACACTTCAAGTATGTCGCAATAATGTACAGTTGGATAAGCAAACAATGTTTTATCACTAAATGCCAGGGACCGCAGAATATCTCTTATGCAAGTCCACCGTTGTCCTGTCATTCTGCATGAAAAAAGTCTATTTTTTCAGGCACTCTTCGGTTGTTAATATGTAATATTATTTCAATTACTGTAAATAAAATTAAATTTATAATAAAATAGATGCAATTTCGCGTTAAATAATGCAATAAAGAAAGTACTTTACCTCATCTGGAACGCGGATCACGGAATGTAATGGGTTAAACACGAAAAAGATCTATCTTCCATTCTTGAAATCAAAAGCATCATTTTATTAACGCAATAATATACACATTCTTATAGCGCAATGCTTTCTTCCCGAACGATCGTAATAATTCTGGTTTAAGGGATGTATATTTTTTTCCCTGAACCGCTGAGGTTTAAAGCTGAAAGGCAGCCATTTTCACTAGAAAAAAATAATAAAATTGTATGAATAGCTTATACGCATGCGTCAGCTGCTGGTGGGAATTTATACTGTTCTTCAGCAAATACCAGAAGGCCTTGGTGTCAGCTCACGCGCCACTTTTTGTCCTCGATATTTGATATTGATTCATATATGTCACCATGTCACATTGTCTTATTGGATGTCTATTGTTGTGGAGTTTTAAAATTATTATTTCTATTCATTTAAGTCATATTTATGTTCAATGAAAAGCTCTTTTATTATGAGAACTGAGAAGAAAGCGCTGTCAAAAAGCCTATGTTCGCCGCGACAAAAATAAAACTATATAAGATATATAAAAAAATAAAAATAAATGAAAATGAACACATTATAATGATTGGCTATATCAGTATGATGAACAACGTTTAAATAAGAAATGTTAAAGAAAGACCATACATAAGACTGCTTTTTAAATTAGACCCATGGAAGACCCTTCACTTTCCAGAAACGGAAAACAATAATAGTAATAACTTATTTTTTTATTTTATTAATAATAATAATAATTATTATTATTATTATTATTATTATCATCATCATCATCATCGTGTAAAAAAGTGGATGCACTTTCCAGCAACAGAGCATAATGATAACATTATTGTTGTTATATTACTGTCATTCCCTGTATACATCACATGGTGGCACTAAACGCACAAGAGACAAACAATAGATCTGCGACAAATACTACTATGGCGAAAACGTATCTGGTCAATATTAATAATGTCAGGCTGACGTTCATTGATAGCCTTCCTATTGCAAACGGCTGACGTGTAAATATTAATTAGGTCATAAAGATGCAGCGTTGTAATCTACCAATGGAACAGGCTTGGCTCATGAATATTGAGGAGCAAACCTTCGCTGTAGTAGGATTCGTTATTTTGAATGCGGATTAGGTGACGTCAACCTACATACATGAGCGGATTCTTCGTCGCTGCTGCGCATCATAACCAGAGTCTGGCCGAATTCAAAGGAGCTTTTAGGCTGTAGTTTTAATCGTTTACTGTTTTAAAAGGGCTGTAATTATCGGTTATTCTTGAGGGAGTAAAACTAACAGGGTTTCAGTCCAGTTTCAAGTAATCTAGGACTTGACAGCTTCATTTAAAACTGGGATTGATTACTTTGACGCATGACGCCAAACCCATATAAAGCATTTTAAGTCGTTTTACCCTATTTTTAACATTACTTGAATGCTTTAAGGGAGTGTCGAGAATGGACGAGAAGGTATTCACGAAAGAACTGGACCAATGGATTGAGCAACTGAACGAGTGCAAACAACTATCGGAAAACCAAGTGAAAATTTTATGCGAGAAGGTGAGTTCCGTGTGACGCTAATCGTTAACCGTTACCTGTTTTTCAGTGTTGCATTGAATGTTAAAACCTCTATGGTTAATACACGTGTTATGACAGGCGGCTCGTGGGCGCAGCAGCAGACTCTCTAAATTTGTTATCGGCTCAGATACAGTTGCAGTGCGCCCTTCCCACTGGCCGCTTATCCGAAGATGGCGGTGCCGAATTATTCTATTATTGGCCGTCTGTGCGCCATGAATGTGACTATTGGTTGTCGGTTGTGCAGCGCAGTTAGCAACCAGAGCTCCTCAGGTTATGCCATAGACCGGGAAAAATGGGTTATGCCCACTTTTGTTATTCGTTGTTAGGCAGAGTTTGGGGTTTGTCTTTGCTTTCTAAGCCAACATAGGAGAGTAAACGTTCAGATACACCAACTTAAAACAAACTAATTTTGTTTTATATGTAATTTATGTTCTTTTAATGTGGTAAAAATAAAGCCATTCCTGTTTTAATTGCTTAGCAATATTATAATTGCATAACTTATTTCAAGTGGCGCATGTTGAATTAGTCCACATGCATTCATCATTATGACCTTATTCTGTTCCACCAAAATTTTCAGTGCTGCTATACATCCCCATAGCCCCACCACACACACATACATTGTAAAAAAAAGAAAATGTGCAATGTTTCCTTAAATAGTTAACCTAAAAATAAAAATTCTGTCATCATGTACTCACCCACACATTGTTCCAAACCTGCATGATTTTCTTTTTTTCTTTTCTTCTGTGGAGCACAAAGGGAGATCTGCCTCAATTTGTATAGGGAATAAAACCTACAATTTAGTAAGTAAAATAAATAAAAAACAAACAAACAATGACAATAATTATTATTACAAATTAATTTAGATACCACTTGAAGTTCAATTTAAGGTTACCAGACAAACATTGTTTACAGCATATTGGTTCCTCTTAATTTCCCAGCATAACGGCTCATTAAGCATAAGCCATTACTAAATAATCACTGATCAGTGTCAACATTGCCTCCCATAATTTGTAAGGAAAATGAAATGCCCTTTAAGTTAATTTCTTGTTGTCTGACCTACCTGTTTTATCTATTGCAGGCAAAAGAAATTTTATCCAAAGAGTCAAACGTCCAGGAAGTCCGTTGTCCGGTCACAGTATGTGGAGATGTACATGGCCAATTTCATGATCTTATGGAACTTTTTAAGATTGGGGGTAAATCACCAGATACAAATTACCTATTCATGGGAGACTATGTGGATAGAGGTTACTATTCAGTAGAGACAGTCACACTGCTGGTGTCTTTAAAGGTATTTGAATGGGCAAATCTTTAACATCGACTTGAAGTTACTAATACAAGAAAATGAGAATTAGCATTGTGTTAATAGCTTATTTTTGTAATTGTAAATCCTGAAGGTTCGATATCGAGAGAGAATCACCATCCTCCGTGGGAATCATGAAAGCAGACAAATCACACAAGTTTATGGCTTTTATGACGAGTGCCTGAGAAAATATGGAAATGCAAATGTTTGGAAATATTTCACAGACCTCTTTGACTACCTTCCTCTTACAGCTCTTGTAGACACACAGGTAAATTGGTTTGTGATTAATAGTATTTGCTCCATTGTAACTGTTTTATGACATTGAGATCAAAACGAAAAGATAATTACACAGTAATTTGAGTGCACTAAGCTCTGTTTGCTCTGTCTGGTCAGATTTTCTGTCTCCATGGAGGACTGTCACCTTCAATTGACACACTGGATCACATTCGCGCTTTGGACCGGATCCAAGAAGTTCCCCATGAGGTATAAATTCCACCTGTGAATATCAGAAAGATGTATAGTGTTACTTTAATAGTCAAAATTATTTTGAGTCTCAGCTGTGAACACTACTCACAGAAGCTTATGAAATCTTATTGGCAGGGTCCCATGTGTGATTTGCTGTGGTCAGATCCAGATGACCGTGGAGGTTGGGGGATTTCCCCCAGGGGGGCTGGGTACACATTTGGCCAGGACATCTCAGAAACATTTAACCATGCCAACTGCTTGACTCTGGTCTCAAGAGCTCACCAGTTAGTGATGGAGGTAAAAGAGAGGTTGATTACCAATGTTTATGTATTGTATAGAGGGCATATATTAGTGTTGTCAAAAGTACCGATCGCAATACCAAGTTCCGCGTTTAGTGGAATCTTAAACACCTCTGACAACACTCAGAGCTCAACACTCAACACTCATCTCTCTCAGAGCAACAACTCTGGCCATTGTGCTCACATGCTCATCAAATATGTCTGTTATTAGCTACAACGAGCATCGCTTCACAAACATGGTGTAGAGATGCTTTTCAAAGAGTGCTTACACAGATACACACAGGAGTGTTTGAATGCAGACGTCTTATCAGCGGACCGTTCTGCTGGTCAACGCCTGCTTGTGATTTTGAATGCTCCCGCTTACAAATCACTTTCATGTGCTTTCAAATGCCCCCGTGCATTGATCATTGTAGCCAATCACAGATGTATCCGATGACCTTATGAACATAATGGACAGTCAGAGGTGTTTTACGGTGTTTACGGAGGTGTTTACGGTTCTGAGGTGTTTAGAGGTGTTTACGGTATACACTCACCTAAAGGATTATTTGGAACACCTGTTAAATTTCTCATTAATGCAATTATCTAATCAACCAATCACATGGCAGTTGCTTCAATGCATTTAGGGGTGTGGTCCTGGTCAAGACAATCTCCTGAACTCCAAACTGAATGTCAGAATGGGAAAGAAAGATGATTTAAGCAATTTTGAGCGTGGCGTGGTTGTTGATGCCAGACGGGCCAGTCTGAATATTTCACAATCTGCTCAGTTATTGGGATTTTCACGCACAACCATTTCTAGGGTTTACAAAGAATGGTGTGAAAAGGGAAAAACATCCAGTATGCGGTAGTCCTGTGACCGAAAATGCCTTGTTGATGCTAGAGGTCAGAGGAGAATGGGCCGAGCTGATAGAAGAGTAACTTTGACGAAAATAACCACTTGTTACAACCGAGGTATGCAGCAAAGCATTTGTGAAGCCACAACAAGCACAACCTTGAGGTGGATGGGCTACAACAGCAGAAGACCCCACCGGGTACCACTCATCTCCACTACAAATAGGATAAAGAGGCTACAATTTGCACAAGCTCACCAAAATTGGACAGTTGAAGACTGGAAAAATGTCTCGATATCTGTTGAGACATTCAGATGGTAGAGTCAGTATTTGGCGTAAACAGAATGAGAACATGGATCCATCATGCCTTGTTACCACTGTACAGGCTGGTGGTGGTGTAATGGTGTGGGGGATGTTTTCTTGGCACACTTTAGGCCTCTTAGTGCCAATTGGGCATTGTTTAAATGCCATGGCCTACCTGAGCATTGTTTCTGACCATGTCCATCCCTTTATGACCACCATGAACCCATCCTCTTGATGGCTACATCCAGCAGGATAATGCACCATGTCACAAAGCTCAAATAATTTCAAATTGGTTTCTTGAACATGACAATGACTTCACTGTACTCAAATGGCCCCCACAGTCACCAGATCTCAACCCAATAGAGCATCTTTGGGATGTAGTGGAATGGGAGCTTCGTGCCCTGGATGTGCATCCCATAAATCTCCATCACCTGCAAGATGCTATCCTATCAATATGGGCCAACATTTCTAAAGAATGCTTTCAGCACCTTATTGAGTCAATGCCATGTAGAATTAAGGCAGTTCTGAAAGCAAAAGAGGGTCAAACACAGTATTAGTATGGTGTTCCTAATAATCCTTTAGGTGAGTGTGTGTATTATATATATATATATATATATATATATATATATATATATATATATATATATATATATATATATATATATATATATATATATATATATATATAAAAACTATGATATTTTAGTCATAAATGAATGTAAAACATTTTGTTTTGTTCACTATCTGAAATAAAAAAAAAGTTTTTTAAATATTTTATTTCAAGTAACAAAAATGTTTTGGTTGTGGTTTCAGTTTTAGTTAAATATAATAACCCTGGTACAAAGCTATTCACACAGCTATAAAATATATTTTAGTAGCACATGGATACTAATAGGCATACTGATGTTGATAAGCTAATATAATTTTAAACATCTTCACAGGGTTATAACTGGTGTCATGAGCGTAATGTGGTAACGATCTTCAGCGCACCTAATTATTGCTACCGATGTGGTAACCAGGCTGCTATCATGGAACTTGATGACACGCTCAAGTACTCCTTGTAAGTATATGACATAAAGCAATTTTTTCATTGTTAATTCCCCTTTCCTGATCCTGTTACACTTCTATAATTTTACAATTATAAATATTTATATTAAAAGAATGATTTTCTTTAGTTTACAGTTTGACCCGGCACCACGTAGAGGAGAGCCTCACGTTACTCGTCGCACTCCAGATTATTTTCTGTAAAATGGGAAGGCTTCTTTTTTCTTAATTGCAGCACTATCTGACCAGTGGACAATGAATACTCATAAAAGACATCTGTTAAAATTTTCTAACACAAACCCCTGTCTTTGGACCAAAACATGTGCCATATCTAATACTGCAATAAGATAAATGCAGTCATCTCAACAAACACACACCATGTAACACTACTCTCTCATCATGTACCTTTCTCTGTTCTGTTCTAAAAAAAACTGTTCAGGATGTAAGGGTTTCATCAGACTAATGGGATTTTGTGCATTCTTCAGAAGCGCTGTGTTTTGGAATAACAATATTTGAATATACACTCTAAATGCTTATGACTGGATAACGTACAAGTTGTGATGAGCTTAAAATAGTGCTGTGTATTATAGCTGCATTTTCATGCTGCATGGCCTCGGGTTCACAATGAGCTGTCATCTGGCAAATGTCCGGTTGCTGTTTTAAATGATTGCCTACTGCAGTGTTTGTTGCAGATGGGTGTGAGACTCTAGGTTTAGTCTCTTTTCAATGTCGTTTAAGCACTTTTTCAATGCAGTATTTGTTATTGTACTTAGTTTACAAGAGCCGTGGTTTTGTTTGCTTTTGCTTTTGTATGTTACTGCATTATTTCCCAATACTTTGTAAATCAGAGCACAATTAAATAGGGTTTTGAACAGCAATAAAAACCTCATGCTATTTATTTATGTAAAGTCTGTTTCTTTGTAGAAAACAGCTTCTGTCCATCCTCTGTTGTAGGATGGTGCAAATGTTATCAGTGTTGCTGATTGATTTTATTCGTCAATTTGGGTTAGGTCATTCCTGTTATGCAGTTCAGTTGTGCACTGTAGTTATATAAACAATGAAAATGCATTGAAATTTAAGCAAGTATGGAAAGAAGGAAGGTTATAATACAGCGTGCTTTTAAATATTTAGCCTACACAATGATGGAACGTAATAGGAAAAGAAATAAACTGCTAAAGTTAACCATTAGGCAGTGAGAGGTTAAGATTTTTGCTTACATGAAGGTGGAAACTATATTTAAAAAAATGTTTTAACAAAATAATTTGCATTCAAAGCATTATAGGTTTTCATTGCTTTTTTGTTTATTTGTTTCAAAAGAAGCCCACTTATTTTTATGTATATGGTATTTTCCTAGTAAAATCAATAACTGTATATGTTGTTCTTTATATTCCAAATTGTCGTTCTAAAAAGCACATCGAATATACACATTTCTATCAGACACTTCGGCTTTCTGATAATATAATCTTGAATAAATATAGCGGGCGGAAAAAACATGCAAAATAGTTTATTTTATATAGTGCACAGAATTCACAGATATTAGAAATATTAATCTTAAATCTTTTCAAAACTTAGCAGGGTATTATGAAGTATTTTGTAAGACACTTCCTTAATTTTGTTACTAACACAAAACCTATTCGGCAATTTTCCTGCTTTTACCCAAGAGATATCACCAAATAAAATAATTTTTCTGCAGCTAAATTTGTTTTAAAGAGTACCATCACACGCTTTGGAATCGCATCAAAAAGAACAATAGCAAACTCTCTTGGTTTAATTATTAGTATAATTTTTCGTGGAAATGTAGCATATAGCAACAAATATCCGTTGAGGTTCAGACATTACGTACATATTGCAATAACATAACATAACATAACATAACAGACTTGGTTGGTATTTAAAAAATATCCGCTAGATGGAGCAATTTTCCTAGACCTGTTAACTCTCATTCAATATTGTCATTAACGTTAGACCATGAGACAGGTTTTACTGTGGTTTTACTTAGCTAAAACCATAGGCTAAAACTTTTGGCTCATGTTACTGGCAAGGCATTTCGAAAATATAATAAGTAATTAAATTAATCTCTTTCTACAGAAAATCAATCGATAAATTAATACTAGGCTAAAATGTTCATTGCCATTCTTCTCTATTACATGGAAATTACCATGTAAGTAAAGTCAATAAATGGCAAACGGTACGAGTGTCTATCCAAGTTATACTAAGTGATAAAAGCCCGTTATTTGGTGAATACATGAATATATTGATACAAAATATAAATTATTAACGTTTTAGACGGACAACCAACAGTTGAAAATAATGCCAATGACTTGCCCAAGGCTTTTTAGACCTGATCTAGCGTGTTTGAAGAACATTACATTTCATAATCAAATTTGCATTTTTTTTTATTTCATAGCAAAACTCTTTTCGTGGACTGACAAATGTTTTTTAAAATTTTGTTGTTACTTGTTTCTCTTTTAACTAGTCATGGTTCGCGAAATAAATCTAATATTCTCATGTTACAAATATTTACCAAGATATTGGACACTTTTATTTTGAAATATTAGCACAACCTATGGTTTGTTGGGTGGCTTTTACTGCTGCGCCCTTCACATTCATTCGTAAATACCAAATTAGCCTCAGTGAGCGAGACTGATATCTCTGCGGAGTGCTGTGATTTTGTCTGACGGCGTGCTTTGCACTGTTGCACTGTAAGTAACAGGACCTTGTCATTTGTGTCATTTTTAAGATATATATTTTTTGTTCCTTCTTTTTTTACTGGCTGCATTAGGATGTAAAACCCTATGCTGCCAGTAAGTGGTTTTGTGATGTGGCGTCCAGCGGTTGATAAAGAGGTGCACAGCTGGAGTTGTACAGATGGTTATAAAGATAAAGCTAAAATGTATGAATTTGTTTATCATATGGAGCAACCCTCCAATATTTTCTTATCATGATATTTGAACATATAATATAATTCATATTTGGGTTTATGACATTGAAAACCCCAATGGAAGCCACCCAACCGGTACTGACTGGTTTTGAACCATTCTTTGCCGAAGGGCTTCAATTAAGATATTCTAACAATTTATTTTAAAACAAGACACTATCTAAATAATTTAATCTATCCCATGTTGTTTTGCTCTTCAAAGAGCATCAATATTGTAGCACACCAATAAAGCCTGTAATATGATGTGTACATGCATGTTATTACTATATTATTAAAATATTACAGATTAATATATAGTCATAATAGTATAATATTTGGCAAGAAATTGGGAAAGTGTCATAAACGCCGCGTCTCTGTTCAAAGTTCATATCGAATCAAGAGGCCCGTATATCGGCCAGTGTCTTATCTTTGCAATCCATAGTGTGTACTAAATGCTTTCATGTTTGGAAAGCATGATAATAAAGTCTTGCTTTGCAGCGATGTCCGAAACATGAATTAATTGTTCTTTTGATTCGGATCTTTCTTTAATGAACCGGTTGAACATGTGCACATAGAACGATTCAGAATCATTTGTTCACGATTCGTTTACGATTCAAACCGAATCAACGAAAATCTATCTTTTAATGTAGTCATGAGACGTAAAACCACAGAATGAGCTTTCGCTTAAACTTGTGGTCGCGGAGCATAAATAACTTTCTTCATTGGCAAATAGCAGAACTATCAAAAATGAAACGTTAATAAAATATATGTCTACTGTTAAAGTGAAAAAATCACTTGTCTTATCAGCACGCATATGAAATTTAGTTGGTTTTCTAAACATCACAACTTGAAGTTTTAAACCACATACTTATTTAAAAATGTATTTAAAAAAAAAAAGCAATGCATGCCTAGCCTACAAATTCAAATGTTGACCACGCGATGACGTATCACTGAATCCCTGAACATTTTAATCGGTTCTTTTAAACGAACTGTTCAAAAGAACCGATTAGCGAAAACGAGTCAGACTTTCTTTCACCAGTGAAACGCGTTACAAAAGGGAAGAATCGCAAAGCATCAGGCCCGCGCAGAACCAAGTGATCTCGTGCTAAACACATGAACCCTGATTTGATTTAAAGAGACACAGACCCACATTAGTAGCCGCGTTTAAGTGAAACGCGTGATTTATTGTCCTTCCTTTAGTGTATTCAGACTGTATTGTCAATGTCAAGATAAAATGGTTAAATTCCGTTAATTTTTTTCTGTTAGCTGAGATTCAACCTTGAAGCACTTGATGATACTGTTTCCATTCGTCATTAAAGATAACATCAACAAGGACAGTAACACAAATTTAAAAAAAAACATACAAATAAAAAAATACTACCCTCGTCTAATTTAAAACCCAAACTATTGCTTTCTTTCTTCAGTAGAAAACAAAAAAGTCGTCCTCCAGTCTCGCAGAATGACTCTGTCATCTTTACTTTCATTGCATGGAAAATGATGCAATGCAAGTGAAGGGTGACTGAGACTATCAGTTCTCTACATACTGTCTAATATCTCATTATATGTTCTACAGAAGAAAGTCAGGTTTAAAATAAATGATAATGTGACAGATTTTGTGACAACCCCCTACCCTGTGACTTTTTAATTTGATATTTTTTTCACAATTATTTATAGAAACATGCCATATATAGGTTTTGCTTTACATGGGACTGGCAGCACATAATGCCATTTTCAGAATGACTGATGTTTAAGCCTTTCTTTGCTTGGCTGATCAGCTGTGTCTTTAGAAACGACATGCTGATTCAGCAGTGGCTTAATCAGGGGAGGAATGTCATGCGCAAGCATTATGTTTAGTTTAGTTTTTTTGCTGGGAAAAATATGAAAGGCCTTTGATTCTCTAGATGTTGTTGTAATACAGAGTTTTCTTCATATGGGCAACAAAAAATGTACTGTGCACCCATAAATGAAGGATTTATATTACCGTTCAAAAGTCTGATGCAGGTAATTATTGTTATTATAATTTTGAAACAGTCAGTACTTTCATTCAGCAAGGATGGTTTATACAATAAATTAAAAAGTAATTTTTTATATAAATGTTACCATTTCAAATAAATGCTGTTCTTTTGAACTCTTCATCAAAGAAAACTAGAATAAAATATCACAGTGTCCACAAAAATATTGCATTGATAAGAATTACTGTGTATTTGTAACAGTGTAAGTTAGTGTACTTGCCATAATTTCAAACCTGCATGTTGTAATTCTTCTGTGGAGATTTTAAGAATCTTTCTTCGGCTTCTTGCTATAGCGGTCATGGTACCACCATAATGTTTTAAAAATAACTTGTTTTCAAAGACATCACTATTGTGTGTTAAAAGAATAAGTGAAGTGTATCCAAGGTTTTATCAGTGTAATATGTTCACAGTGTACCATGGCAGCCGAGCTCTCCACCTCCATAAACATTAAAGAGCCACGCTGGGATCAGGGAACATTTGTGGGACGAGCAAAGCATTTCTTCACCGTCACAGACCCTAGAAACATCCTCCTGTCGAATGAACAATTAGAAAAAGCATGTCAGATAATTCAGGATTACAAGTAAGGCTCAACTCTGCATGTATTTACAGTATTTGCTTTTGTAAAGCATTCATTGTTACATATGCTGAGTTTGCCAGATACCAAGTATGCTATCATCTTCCATTCTATTTATTTATTTATTTATTTTTAAGAAAAGGGGTGGTATCACCAGGTCTCACAGAAGATGAGCTATGGAGGGCGAAGTATGTTTTTGACTCAGCATTCCACCCAGACACAGGCGAGAAAATGCTCCTGATTGGTCGCATGTCTGCTCAGGTCCCCATGAATATGACCATCACTGGATGCATGATGACGTTCTACAGGTGAATCATGCTGGGTTTTGCTGTATAATCCATTATAGTGACTACAATGTAGCTATTGGGACTTGGTGGCTTTTTTCTGGACAATAAAACCACACATAATGCTGAATATTTATACTCTTTTGTGCTTTTAGAACAACTCCCGCAGTTCTGTTTTGGCAGTGGATCAATCAGTCTTTCAATGCAATAGTCAACTACACCAACAGGAGCGGAGATGCCCCCATCACAATAAAGTGAGAGGACTTCAGATCACGCATATATGACTACTTGTTTCAATTTATACATTTCTTCTTTAAGCTACTTTGCAATATTTCTAAATTCCTAATATATGTCCTTGCAGCCAGCTTGGCACAGCTTATGTATCAGCCACCACAGGGGCCGTGGTTACTGCTTTAGGACTAAATGCATTAGCAAAGGTAATGGTCTGTTATCGCCAGTGCTTGAAGTGGGCTGGTACACACAGTACTTCTAAATTTTAATTTGGAGTGTACTCTCATATTTTCTTGTATGCCGGCACTTCTCATGTTACCGGTACTCTGATCGCCCCATCACCAGAATTCAATTTTGACCCTCAGGAGTAACGGCACTTTTTCCTTACACTTCAATCACTGGTTATCGCTTACTAATAAGTTATAACTCACATCTAATTATTAAATAGTATGCTCAGTGTTCATGTTATAATTAGTATTTATGTGTATTTAACAAATTACATTTTCTGTCTTTCAGCACGTGTCTCCACTCATAGGACGCTTTGTTCCATTCGCTGCTGTAGCTGCTGCTTAACTGTATCAATATTCCACTCATGAGACAACGGTAAATAATTATCTAGAACAAATTGTATGCATAAAGAGGCTTGACCTGATTTTATTCCGGATTGTTTTTTTGGTAGTCATGGAATATTGTGATCACAATATAGACGTGGGGGGGGGGGGGGGGGGGGGGGGGGGGGGGGGGGGGAGACAGCATAACGGCCGTTAAAAGTTAAGCAAATCGGCCAGGTTGCACGTGAATAAACATGTAAATGGCAGATAAAAAAAACAGACTTGCGGCTTGGAAGTTCCCGGTAAACTGGACATCTGTCATGATGGCTTCAGTATACCTATATGCAATGATATGCAAACTACGCTCTACTTACCCCTCCCCTCAGACCCCGCCCCTCCCCACGCCAAAACAGTGACAGAAAGTTGAAACTGAAAATCAGTGACATTGAAAAAAAACTGACATTGTAAAAAAAATCTGTCACTGAAAAAGAGTGACATGAAGAAAAAATCTGAAGATTGTCATTGAAAAATACAAATAAATCCCAATTCAATAAAAGAATACGATTGTAATATTTTAATAATTTTATTTTTTCAGTGCCAATACTTGTTTCAATGCCAATACAACTGTTTTCAATGCAAATGTTTCAATGCCAATGTTTCCTTTTTCAGTTCTGCTTTTGTTTTCAATGACAATTTTTATTTGTGATGCCAAATTTTAAAGTCACCATTCTGGCTCCATAGAAGTGAGGATGTCATATGAAGCACATCTTTCCTTTTGTGTTTTAGGGAACTCAAACATGGCATTCCAGTAACAGATGAGAATGACAATCGGTTAGGAGAATCTTCAAAGGCAGCTCAACAGGCCATCACACAAGTGGTGGTTTCCAGAATCCTCATGGCCTCTCCGGGAATGGGTATGTTTACTCAAAGTCTTGAGTTTGTCTTTCATTAAACTGACTTTGCACCTATGCTTATTACCTCTAGCGCATGCTGATGACGTTTTATTCTTCTATAGAAACTTCGTAGCCTACGAGTCATTAGGTGTCATCATTGTACAGTCTACATGCACAGTGTGATTTGTAATGATCTTATAGGATTGCTAAAATAGTGCAGGCTATGGGTTATGGGAAACTGTAACCGCAATCAAGTAATATAACTAATTGTTATCTTCCTGTAGCCATCCCTCCCTTTTTAATGAACTCTTTGGAAAAGAAGGCCTTCCTCAAGGTAATTTCAAAATTACATTGATTTCATTATAAACGTTTTGTTTACATGACTGAAAAACTTAATGAAAGTTGTTAACAGAGCATGCACATACCCAACTACAGTGAATGCTTTAGCCCTTACAATGGCCCCAAAGAATCATGGGCTTTGTTGCCAGATTGATCCCCCCCTCTTTATTTTTTCAGAGGTTTCCGTGGATGAGTGCACCCATTCAAGTTGGCTTGGTTGGGTTTTGGTGAGTTGCCAAAGATAGATTGATGGTCTAAAAAAACAGTTATTTTCTGACAGGGCATTCAAGAATTTGTAACCCATTCATTCTTTTTTCTTCTTAGCCTTGTGTTTGCGACCCCATTGTGTTGTGCGTTATTCCCACAAAAGAGGTAAGAACATTTTCATAGCTGTTTAATGCATGTATTTTGGAATCTTTTGAATAATTTTAGAATGATTAATCAAATTTTGCTCTTTTAAATTATTCTGCTGCATTTCATAATTCCAATTGGTTTCTAATTAAACTCATACAGCTCTATGGCAGTGAGCCGCTTGGAACCCGAGCTGCAGGAGAAGATTCGAGCCAGTCATCCTGGAGTAGAGACGGTCTACTTCAACAAAGGATTATAAAGATAAACCTTGGTGAATCTCCTCTCTACCCAAATGGTTTGACATACCATCTAAAACATATTTTTGTGTGCCAAAGTTCACCCGTACCTCTCCAGGACATCCCAACTCATTTTGTAAGATGTTTTTACATTTTTGACTGTTTTAATTGTTTTTAAGCTAAATCCTTATTGTTGTTGCAGATTTGTGCCAGTCTTTTGTCTGACATGTTTTGTATGATGGTGCTCACTTCTGTATACATTTCGGTTTTTGTTTTTTTATTTCTGAAATAATTTTGTTTGCTGCCAGATAATTCCATGTGCCACTCAATGTCGTTTTCAAGGATCAAAGATGGTGGGAGTTGACCTCATTTTTTTTAATATTTTTTTTTATTAATCTCTATTGCATTGTTGTCATCAGTATTTCACTGTTTATCTCTTCATAATGGTTGCAATTTATACAGTAGTGCCAAATTTCAGTTTCAAGAAAAGTCAAGGGACCTCTTGACTATGACAATAGTGCAATCTGTTTAAAACATTGCCAAATACAAACCTCTGCTGCAAATGGCCACAAAAAACCTCCTTTGATGCAGGTTTAATAAACCAATAAATTACAGCATGAGTTTTAAGAAGAGTTTTATCTATTTTACTATTCTCAGTATTTGAGTTTCACTCTTAGGGTGTTATACAAGAAAAGTGTGTATGTTAATATAATTTCTTCTGCCTGCCGACGGTGCATGAACAAACTTTTTGTAAGTGAAAATAGTGTGAGGTTAAAGTTCAACGTGTTCTCATTGACTGTTCCAAAGTCCATTCCTCTAGCAGTTCAAGGAAACACATAGTTTTTCTGTACAATCTTTTCAAACCTCGCCTGTTTTCTGTTTAATGAATGGCCAATTACTTCGGTTCACCCTCAAAAACTTTTCATGTGCCATATTTTGTTACTTATAAGTTAAAGTAACTGTCTACATGAAACCTTCTAGATCTAGAATAACAAATAGAATGCTAATGTACTAATCAGTCTCATTTTCTGTATCTTTTTCCTCCAATTGTGAGAAAGAACACAATCCATATAGTGAGTTTATATATTTTTTTCTTTGCTGGTACGAGTCCATTTATGAAGTGCTACATTGCCTTTCCATAAATCCTGTTCTTATTTTCCATCTACACTACATAGCCAAAAGTTTGTGGACAGCTCCTTTATATAAACAGGTTTGGGTATTTCAGTCATTTCTGATGCCAAATCTAAATGCAACTGCACTTTTCTGAAAGGCCAGCACAAATCCCCGTCCTTTAGGAAGAATTGTAACATCGACTGTGAGCCCGGTCCCATCGCCGGGTCTAACATACTTGTAGAAAGCCTTCCTAGAAGAGTGAAATGTGGTATATTAGCAAACGAATCAGTTAATGCTTATTATTTTAAAAATTAATAAATGAAAAGTGGTATATTGTGTTTGGATGTCCATGTGCTTTTGGCTATGGTAATATAATTTTTTTAATTGAATGATGTTAAATCTATGTGAACTTTCCATTTAATTGAATAAGTCTTCATGTGTTGAGGTATTTAAATATGTTTAATGTTTGATATGTATCGTACTAAGAGAGCGTAACAGCCCATGGTTAGCTGTGTGTTGAGCACTCTTGATATTTGGTGTTGTGAGACCGTTGATGTGCCACATTTGTTCAGTTTATGAATGTAGTGTTGGCAGTAATGAAATCAAACTAAGAGCACATACATTTCTGTGAATATGCTGGTGGCTTTGTTTTTTTTTTTAATTGTGACAAAAAGCCCAACAGTCCTTGTTCAAGATTCCCTGAAAGGTTTCAGTATTATTCATCACGCATCTCTGTAGAAGATTATGGATAGGGAACCATTTTTGGTTATTATAATGTGTAAAATATTATTTTGTGGTTCGATCTGGGTCATCAGCGACACTAACATCGGCCCTGGGCCAGATAGGTGCTTAGATCTTTGATCCTTCCCATTCCATTTGAGAAACATGATTCTTATGCATCTTGTATAAATGAACTGAATTCATTGCTGATTTAACATACAACTGCTCAATGACTGCTGGTTTGTTTAGAAGAATCACAATAGTATTGTAGCCCTGAGGATCTTTAGACAGATAATTAAAGCACACCTGTTCTTTTTAACTTAATGAGGTAGTTGACTACTAATGATGTACTAAAAGTGAAATGTTTTCCTGTACTAGAATAAGTTCCCTTGTACATTAAACACAGCATACCAATGTTTATTTCCTAATCAATAATCAATAATTCAAGGTGTCTGCATACTTGGAACAAAACGAGAAGACTGTGAGGTGACAGGTGTGACTCAGTAGTCTACTCTTTAAATGAACAAGTTGCTCTGATTCGTACAATAATTTGTTTACAGTGAATGAAATGGGTTTAAGGGTTTCAAGATGAATATTTTAAAAAAGTTTCTTATTTTACAGTGGATGGGGAAATTGTACTGTGTAGATTACACTGTACTGTGTGGATTACCTAAATAAAGAGTATTATAAAGCAATGGATCGTTTTTGCAGCCTGTCCTCATTTAGTTAACGTTTTATAGCACACTACATTTTAGAGCTTTTTCATTTCCTACAGTTTTTCCTCAATATGAATGAACAGATGTTAGTTCACTTACCATTTATAGTCACGCTGAATGATGGAACTGTTTGTAGAAGCTTTATGAATGCCATTGCATTAGATACATAAAATAAGTAGAAATGTATAAAGTAATATATACTAGTAAAGCACATTTCTTGGCTTCGAAAGTTCGTGGAACATGCTGACAGGCTGTAAGGAATTACACACCGGTGTAAACTTGAGGAAAACTGACGTGAAGTTAGTTCTAACTGCGTAAAGTTGTTTCTAAGAAAAGCTTTAAAATATATACTTGCATGTGCCACTTGATCTCGTTTCCCAAGTGTCAAGCCCTGCGTCTCAATCAGCTCCCTAGTTCACTAGTCAGGGCACTGATCAGGACATAAGTCAATGGGCTGACTCCCTGATCAGTGCCCTGACAACTGGAGTTGATTGAGACGCACCCATGATATGTCTTCGAATGGATGGTTGTAGGTAAGGTGTATAAAACGGATAAATGGCGACACCTACTGGACATGTTTGGAACGTCAAATTGTGCTTTACTGTAGATACTATATTACACTAAGCTACAGATGATAGATCAAGTATAAAATATATTTTGAATGCTTTTTTAATTATTCAAATCCTTGTGCACCATCTGTTTTTATTTTATTGTAGTTGTCTTCTGGTAGATTAGCTAGCTATATCTAGCTGTAGTTGAGAGCACCGAGACTTGATTGGACACTTGAGAAATAAACAAGTCTTTTCTGAAACAAGTGCATTAGTAAGTGCAGTAGGAGGAGTGAACTTGGGCAACACAAGACCCAGCATTTTAATTCAGCCAGGAGGTGGCCATTTTGAGAGAGAGAGAGAGAGAGAGAGAGAGAGAGAGAGAGAGAGAGAGAGAGAGAGAGAGAGAGAGAGAGAGAGAGAGAGAGAGAGAGAGAGAGAGAGAGAGAGAGAGAGAGAGAGAGAGAGAGAGAGAGAGAGAGAGCAATAAATGAAAGCATACTGTCAGAGTCAGTACTATCTGCATGGCTGCCACTGATGTAACCATATATCCTGTAAGTTATTTACCTCTTATACTGCACATTATTATTCAGTTTAACATGAATATTTATTGTTGATAATGTTGCCATGTGTGCATCGAGAGGTATGACGAATGGATTAGTTGGTCAAAGATGCTTTAACTTTTTTCATATTTCATTAATTTGCTTATAATTATGCGCAAGATGTTGTTATATGCAATATGTGTTAAAAATGTTGGTTACAATAGAGAAGAGCTTGAGCTTGAGTTTTATTCGAGTTGAACTTATTCATCATGTTTGGTCCTACTCTAAATCACTGTGATTCTTCACAATGCATGTCATTCTGTTGATAGGCTACTATTAAAAAAAAAAAACATGCATTGTAGTTTATATATTTAGTTTAAACATTAGGGTCTAAATCTATTGTCAACGTCATTTAAAGCTGATTAGTACTTGTAAGCAGATCAGCTTTGCTGCTTCTGGTTGCCACTTCAGTCAGCATGTATCCTAATGTCCATCTCTCATATATATCACAATGTCCCTCTTTTTTCATGAGAGAATCATCCTACTACTGTTCATTTATGCTATTAAAATAAATAATATGCTTTTAATTCAGCACTTAAAAGATGTTTCTCAGGCCAATGGCAGTGGAAACATTCAGTTACTGAGAAACATAGGCTGGATAAAGAACCCTTTGTGCCCCAGTGTGTGTGTTAAGAATACTGGGGCAGTGGAACAGATGAAGGCTGTGTGAAACACTTCCTTGTGTTTGTACAGAGTGAGGAGCTCTGAATACCTCAGCATGCTGCTTTTCTCTGTGATCGAGACTCAAACCCGGGTCCATGCATACCAATATGCTCAGTTACAAAATGACATGGGTCAGCTTCACTGCTTTGAACATTATCGCCATACATTAAAAGACATATTAGGGTGAACAATGCAAAAGCGTCAATTTGTAATGGAGCACTGATGATATTGTAAAATATTATTACAATTTAAAGGAACATGCCGATTTTTGGGGACTTTAGCTTATTTACCGTAAAGGTATGGATAAGTCCATACCATTCTCATATCCATGCGTGCCATAACTCAATCTGACGCACCCACCACTAGCTTAGCACAAAGACTGAAGGTAAACGGCTCCATCTAGCCTACGGCTGAATAAGTGACAAATTAATGCCAACATTTTCCTATTTACATGTTGTGATGTCTATAGTTACATTGTGTACTAAGACAGAGGGAAAATGAAAAGTTGCAATTTTCTAGACTATGGCTATAAATTATATTATGCAGCGCCTGAAAATAGGCTAACTTCCGTCAACATTATCAACATGACAACCTGCTTGCACAGAGAGCGTGCCGGGGTCAGACAAAGTTATGGCGCGCACAGAGATAAACATGGTATGTATGGATGGACTTATCTAACTCATACGTGAATAAGCTAAGTCCCAAAAAGTGGACGTGTTCCTTTAAAGCTGTCTAACTTTTACAAAAAATTCGATTTACAAGATTTACAAAAGATTTAAGAATGTACAACATGAATCCATTTTCCAAACCATGTTTTGTCTTACCCTGAATCTTTATTGTACACTTATAATAAGTGTTTATATTGGGACTATTTCAGACCAGTCTGGTAGGAACCGCTGTGGAGGAGCACAGTCCCTGCGTGACTCGCCATAGACATGAACAGAGAGAAGTAGCTCCGGCTGTAATTTTCTTCTGCAAGATTTATGCAGTTCTGTTAATTAAACGTCAAATGTTACGGACTGCAGCTTTAATATAACTGTTCTATTTTAATATATTTTAAAATTAAAATGTATTCCTGTGATGCAAAACTGAATTTTCAGCATCATTACTCCAGTCTGCAGTGTCACATGATCCTTTATAAATCATTCTAATAGGCTAATTTGCTCCTCATGAAACATGTTGAAAACAGTAATATTTTCGTGGCGACTGATACATATTTATTCAGAATTACTTGATAAGTAGAAAATTCTAAAGAGTAGCATTTATTTGACCACGTCATTTATTTAATGTTACTTAAAATGTTTTTATTTTAAAAACCTTACTTACCCCCAACAATATGCAAATGTATTATTACATTTACTTTAGTGAACTTCTATACATTTATAAGATGAAATGGATATGTCATGTCAACTTTTCTTGATGTTGTAATTACTCAGAGTGAGGAGATGAGGTCTCTCTCTCTCAGCGGTCATGTCGGGTTTGACAGTCTACCTGATCAGCTGGTCAGCAAATCAGTGAGCCAAGGATTCAGCTTCAACATTCTCTGCGTAGGTGAGGAATAAGTGCTTTTAAAATCTTTTAGAGCTGGCATTTGAACATTAAGATTTTTGCAAGTGATTGCAAGATATTGCTTCATTTGTACAGGTGAAACTGGGATAGGCAAATCCACTTTAATGAACACACTTTTTAACACATCATTTGAAAATGAAGAGGCCAGCCACTTCCAGAATGGGGTGCATTTACGCCCCAGAACGTACAACCTACAGGAAAGCAATGTGGATTTGCAGCTGACCATTGTAGACACTGTGGGATTTGGCGACCAGGTTAATAAAGAAGAAAGGTAATGCTTGAGACTTCACTTAAAGGCACAATATGTTATTTTTGCGCTAGAGGTCGCTTATTAAAAATAAAGGCGTATCTTGATGACACCGTGAATGAGCTAGGAATTATGGGAGCTGTTGTCTTCACATCTAAAGCCGGTAGAGAATAATCTGACAGGACTCGAACAGAAATCATATTCATGTATGAGCTAATGAGTTAAAGATTTATTAACGTTACTGTAGGATGAAATAGGGTGAGGCTGAAAGCTGTTTGAGCAGAATGAGGCAGCTGGAGTGATTGCTAATGCTAATGATGTAGTAAGCAAGATCGATACAGGGCCACAGCCCTTACCATTACGGGCAGAAGTCACATCTGCGGTGACTAGCAAGGGTTTATGATGTCACCAACCCAGGAAGAAGCTCGTTGTAGTCCAAACAGGCCGTTTTTGTAGGCAATAAACTGACATAGCTTTAAAAGACAATATCTCCGTTTGCATTTAACTTTCAGCGCTGTAACTTTGCAGATACTGTTTATGCTCAAGCAGCAACATTACACACTAATTAAAGTTAAAAAAGTAAAATCGCTTGCAACCACCCCTTTAAAGCATTTTTGGCGTGTTTCCATGGATTCTACAAAATAAAACATCATTAAACAATGATATCCTTGATAGGAGATGCACAGACCCTGTCCGAGTCCTGGTTTAAAATTGCTTATTTCTCTGGATTTAAACATTCTTGGAAACATTTGGGATAATGTAAGTAAACAAGTCAACAAAATATATAAACATGTTCTAGTGGTTTTTGGATATTTGCAAAAATCTTACATATTGTGCCTTTATGACTGTCCCAATGACATTGATAATGAAATGTCAGGATGAAATCAAAGTCTTACACCTTTTATTATTTCTCTGCAGTTATAAACCTATTGTGGACTACATTGATGCCCAGTTTGAAAACTTCCTCGAAGAAGAGCTTAAAATAAAACGTTCCCTTTATAACTATCATGATTCACGCATCCATATCTGCCTCTATTTTATTGCTCCCACTGGACATTCGCTGAAATCTCTCGACTTAGTTACCATGAAGAAACTGGACAGCAAGGTATTGTATTCAGAAAGTGTTTGTCATTTATTGTCTTTTAGTAATAGCTTATAAATTGTGCATTTATTTAATAATTATATATTAAAATGATATTTCCTTCCCAACCAGGTCAACATTATTCCTATCATTGCAAAGGCAGACACTATTTCCAAGAGTGAGCTTCAAAAATTTAAGATCAAGATCATGAGTGAACTGGTCAGCAATGGTGTTCAGATCTACCAGTTCCCAACAGATGATGAAGCTGTGGCTGAAATAAACTCTTCTATGAATGTAACAGACGCCTAAGCATATTGAGAATATGAACTGTCAGTTAAAATGTTTCTTAATTTGATGTTTTATATAAAACAGATACACACTATGTTGCTATAGGCACCTTTAATGTTGAGCCTGTGACTTGTATTGCAGGCGCATCTGCCTTTTGCTGTAATTGGAAGCAGTGAAGAGGTTAAAATTGGGAACAAAATGGTGCGAGCCAGAGAGTATCCATGGGGAGTGGTACAGGGTAGGTATTGTACCTGTTGTTTAAATAGCAAGTTGTAAGTTGTTTGAATAGCAGATGCACTCCTGCCGTTCTATTTCGCCCATGGGCTTGCTGGTCTGAAAACGAGGTGTGTTTCGGTGCATTGTTGGCGCGTTGCTATTTTGAGGCAACTGAAAACGGCTGCACTATTGACCAACAGAAATCTGGTCTAAAGACATCATCATCATCATCTGCTTTTCCGGGGCCAGGTCGTGGAGTCAACAGTCTAAAAGTATAGATGCCCCGACTTCCCTCTCCTTAGACACTTCCTCCAGCTCTTGCGGGGGAATACTGAGGCGTTCCCAGGTGCACAGTGTGCATTCACGTTGCTTATTACAGACACAGGGACTATGTAAATAGTGAATCCACCATGGTGCGAGTTCAACTGGCTTTCAAAGGGAATGGGAGATGAGACTCGGACTGGTTTATTGCACGTTACACCGAACTCACATCCATGACGTATTAGGAGACTAGGTACCACCCTTTTGGACCATCCGGCTGGCGCGTTTTTTCCGTTGTTAAACTAGCAAAAGTGCACTTGCGGCGTGAGCTTTAACAGAGAGTAAAAATAGGGCCCTCAGGCTGCAACTGAAATCACATACTCTTTTGAATATGTACTTAATCTGAATAAGTAATTACTTATTCCACTAAAAAAGTGCTGGATGTGTGTAGAATTAATGTAATCTTTACATACTACATTTGCCATTACTGTCAGTCAAAAATCCTCTCACACACACACACACACACACTTCAAAATCATCGGATCATCTGGGTGCTTTTTGCCTACTCTTTTTTTATGAGTACTTTAAATTCGGACACACTACTCTTGTCACATACTGTTTTTCACCTATAATAGGCCATTTTGGATTTAGCTATCATCAGAGAAGAGATGATGATGCACATCATTTTTTTTAAAATAATAATGTGTACGGATTAATCGTTTATAATAAATACTGCAATATTCAATAAATTACAATTGTCAGTTTTGATTTCATGATAACTTTAATGAAGTTATGTCTGGGCTTTGTCCTCAGTGGAGAACGAGAGTCACTGTGATTTTGTAAAGCTGAGAGAGATGCTAATCCGTGTCAATATGTTGGACCTGAGGGAACAGACCCACGCCAGACACTATGAGCTGTACCGCCGCTGCAAACTGGAGGAGATGGGCTTCAAAGACACTGACCCTGACAGCGAACCCTTCAGGTACTGTAAGATCTCATCCAAGACTCTTCTAATTGCTAACTGGTACTAGTTAATCTTACATAATGCTGCTACTTCCTTTCAAGAAAATCATAAAAATAAAAAATAAAGATTATAAATATATCATATAAACATGTCAAACATGACATGGTTTAGTTTTGTAGGTATCAAATGAAATGTCTGTTAATGCTCCTCACATTCAGTCTGCAGGAGACATACGTGGCCAAAAGGAGAGAATTTATTGGAGAGCTACAACTCAAGGAGGAGCAGATGAGACAGATGTTTGTCAACAAAGTGAAGGAGACAGAAGCAGAGCTAAAAGAGAAGGAGAAAGAGGTAAGAACCACTGGTTTTAACTGGAAAACACGTTCAAAAATGTCAAGCCATTATTTTTGGCATTATTTCAAGACAGTATTATATGTGTACTACAAATGATCAGGCAAAACTTACATTTCAACTGCTTTTGGTGTAGATGCTGCTTTAGAGCTACACTGTGAACCCAAATAAGCTGGTAAAACAAAAACTAAAGCAATTGGTTACATCTAATCTTTTAAGTTAAGAAATTGAAAGTTTAGCAGAACTTGATTTTTATTTAGTACCCGTACATTTAATTGCTCAACTTCAAACATTTGAGCAAGCTAACTCATACTTATAAATTAAAATGATCAACTTATCAAAATATTATTTGGTAGTAGAAACACTACCAAATCTCCACCTTAACATTAATCTTGAACAAAAACACTTAATTTGAGCTTTTACTCTTCCTTTTGAGTGTCATGACAAAGCATGCTGGCAAATAGAAATCTCAGCGCATGTTTCAGTTAAATTTAAGTTTGTCTTAATTAAAAGAAACAAGTTAATAAAACGCAAAAACCATGAAAAAATTAAGATTACGTAAAATGAGTCAGTTTTGTGACCTTTTTGTGAAAGAAAGTTCTAAATACTCATAAAAGTTAATTTGACTGACCTAATATGTTTGCTTTGAGTTGGCTCTACTTAGACCAATTAATTATTTTGAGCGTTAGGTGACTGTAGGTTACAGTGAATAATTTAATTACTTATTATTAAATAATAAAATAAAATGTCTTAATACTTGTCTCTTCCAATAAAATCCTTAAATGCTTGACACCTTTTATTAAAAAATTAAATTAAAATCTTATAAATACCTGTCACTTTTTATTAAATAACATATAAATGTCTATAAATGATAAAAAACATGTCAACTTTTATTAATGAAACAAAACAAAATCCTTATAAACTGTTTTTATTTTAATTTAAAATTAAATTAATATCTAAACACTATACACTAGAGGTGGTAACTGATTAAAGGTGAACAAAATTAATTAAATGATACGGTCATAATAAATAATTGAATTCATTGCAAAAATAAAATCAAAGTGAGTATCTCATTAAATGAACTTTGTTCTGTATTCCCAGCTGCATGAAAGATTTGAGATGCTGAAATGTACACATCAGGAGGAGAAGAGGAACCTGGAGGAGAAGCGTAGAGATTTAGAAGAGGAGATGAACACCTTCAACAGGAGGAAAGTGGCTGCTGAAACCCTACAGTCTCTTCAAGGCTCTTCTGCCATCAAAAAAGACAAAGACAAGAAAACGTAAGCCTCCTCCTCCTCCCTCTCTTTCCCATGCTCTGAGACTATCTGTTCCCATCTCTGGTAGTCACCGTCTGTGAATGAGACTGATCTGTGTCTGCTTTCACAAGCGTCTGTGGTCTTTTTGTTTGTCCGTGTTGGCTGGGCTCTGATGCCAGAGCAGAGGATGCTGGGATAGTAGAGTTTCAATGCTGTAATATTAAAACACACTGGCAGACGAGGTTTTGGCATGTTTAGAGAGACAGATGATGACACTAGTTGCCTGAAACTGCCAACTGCCAGATCAGCATGCATTTACACCCCCTGATTAAGTGTGTTTACCATTTTTTTGAATTCACACTGGGGGGGTGGAGAGACACAAATTTTTAGCTGATTTTATTAATGTCTATTAAAATGTTCTTTTCAGTTAATTGACGATCCAAGGAAGTACCAGCATCAGCAATTGCTCAGTAACTGTGATAATCCACCGATGTGTTCCTGATTCTTCTGGATTTACATTTTTCCCCCCTAAAAAGTTCCCCTAAAATGTAAATTGTGTCATCATTTATTTAACCCCATGTCATTCCTCTTTTGTGTAACATGAGATATTTTTGTCAATGGTGACCATAACTGTTTGGTAACCAACATTCTTCAAAGTGAGCCACAGAAAAAAAGGCATACACGTTTGGAGACTGAGTAAATACTGAGAGACTTTACATTTTTGGGTCAATTAACCCTTTAGAGTAAACATGAAGCTTTAACTTTGTATTGGTTTGAATAAAATCAGGTAACTTTGTCATTGTCTTTTATTAATACAGAACTTGTTAACATATAATTTAGATTTTGTACATGAATATATTTTACTCTAAACAGTTTTATCAGATTGCAAAGTACTGTAGAAGATTAATTAGGATAACGATGATATTTTTAAAATGGTAAATATCTCTGCTATTATGGTTTACCTCTGCTACTAATGCAAATGTATATTTTTGAAGTTCAAAATAAAAAAATTATACTTTTACAGTTTGTGTTCTGTTTTATTACTCACCTTAAACAATGAAGATAAATATAGAAATATATACATGTGGTATAAATAAAAATATATGAATAAAACTGCATGAATAAAATAAATAAAAATAATTCTAAAATACAGAAATGGGAAAAAGGTAATACAAAAATAATTCAGGACTAAACTTTTTGTTAAAGGTTAATTAAATAAGTGTTATTTTGATCAATTACTTTATTTTTTGTATTATTACATTTTTATTTTCAATTAATTTAAGAGTATCAATGTATACTACAAGGCTTTGCTTTAAGATGACCAAA